>NW_027149871.1:300000-502408 GCF_031143425.1 Pleurodeles waltl | reverse complement strand
CCCCGCAGGCCTGTGTTTTCAAGGCAGCGCAGGGGTTGGATTATTAAGAATATGACCAATCTCTGTGTGGCTTTATTTCAAAGCACACAGTGATTGGTCATGTGATTTTTATAGTAACACAGTAGCGTGGCTTTTCCCCTCATACACAGCACCAGTGGTGGCTTTCTACATGAGGGGAGTGACCAGTCGCCTTCTTCTCATGCGTCCTGCAGGCCCACATTAGACTACAGTTACATGCATTGTAGGCCTGCTGATTGACGTACAGTCAACCCAGTCCTGCTACTACTGTTCTGTAGGACTCAGTGTGCCATCACGGTATCCATGAGCCAGTGAGCTTGAAAAAGCATATTCACACAAGGTAATTTTAATTTATATATTGCTCTGTGCATGTTGCTCTCTCTCCCACCTCAAGGGACATAGCAATATTGCTGTAATGTGCCATAGCTAGATATTATGGAACTGCACCTAGCATTGGTGGTCTCTGGTTCGACAGGCACAGATTCAGACTGGCCATTGATGGTCTAGGAGGGAGACCAGTTAGTGAATCGTGGCTTGACTCCGAGGCTGCTGCTGCCTGCCTGCCCCCTAGTGCAGGTAGGTAGAGCAGAGATCATGGCATGACACTGCCACATCCTGCATTGCATATCTGAGAGTGAGTCTGGCACAACTCACTCTGTATATTTAGCAGACCTGTTCCAGGATAGACAGCCAAGCAGCAAGTACAGTGCTCAGGAGGTCCGTGCAACAGCGGCACAGTAAGCACAGACAGAGGACGCTCCCCAAAGGGGTGTCAGGTGGAGTACTGATATAAGCACCAGGCACTGATATCACCATCAGGCACTAAGGGCCAGATGTATGAAGCCTGTTTGCATTTCTTAACGGTCCGAATTGCTATTTCGGGCTGTTAAGAAATGCAAATTGGGCTTTTCTTATGTACAAAGCCCTGTAAGGAATCGCAAATTGCCATTTCAACCCTGTAGAAATCGCAATTTGTGATTCCTCGAATAGGAAATTGCAAATAGGGATTTCCTATTTGCGATTCCTATTCTGATGTACCATGCATTTCCTAAATGCGACTTAGGCATTTAGGAGATGCAGTTATTATTGACTTGAAGTCAATGATAACCAGGTGCAATTTACAAAAAGCACCCCATAGTGCTTTTTTAAATTGGAATAGAGCACAAACATGCCCCTTAGGCATATGTGTACTCTACAGGTGCACCCCTATTTTTGAGGTGCACCAAGGGGGGGCCTTTTGCCCATTGCCAACTTTGGTTTTGCACTTCCTAAATATCGATTTCCTAATAAGAAATCGCTTTTTAGGAAATGCAAGACCGGTCCAGTGTCTCAAATGCAGTGGGATTTCTTATTAGCGATTTGCTAATAGCGATTCCTACTATGAAGGAATCGTCATAAGGAAATTGGTATCTTAGTACATTGCATTTTGCGTTTCTTAAATAGAGATTGCATTTTCATACATGTGGCCCTAAATGTGTAGAGCTAATTTCATAGGACCACTAAATATCAGCTGTATGTAAACTCCCATAGTGATCTTGGTTTCGCACTCCTTACCCCAAAAAGATCTGCCGGACCGTGTTTCACCCTATTGAAACTGTGTATGAGTCAGTTAATGAATACACAATATTTGTTGTTGACTTTCTGGCCCCAACACAAAACAGGTACTCATGTAAAGTACTTCAGTGGCCCTAGGTCAGGGTTGGCTACCCCCGTTTAAGCAGCTACAGCAGGGGCAGTGTTCTTATTCAGGCATCTTCTGTCTGCAACTCAGCAGACAAAGCTCATCATTGACGGTGGAATACAGCTTCAGGCGGGAGCAAGGGAAAACGACAGCAGAGTGAATTGAACAGGGAAAGAAAGAAGGAATAGTGGAAGGAAGAGCGAAAAGAAGGATATATTGACGAATGGTGGGGTGAATGAGAATGTGACTGATGAGTGAAAGGATGTGGGACTGATAAGTGGATGGTTAGATTGAAGGATGGGTGGATGGATGATGAGTGAATCGATAGGTGGATAGGCAGGTGAAAAGATGGCTGAGTAAGGGGATTGATCAATGAGTGGGTAAAAAGTTGAGTGGATGGCAGAGTGGATAGATGATGGCAGGGTGGATGAATGCCATATTGGTTGGTTATATGACAGAGTTGATGAATGGATGAATAAAGGATGGATGGATTAATGGACAAGTGGATAACAGAGTGGATGGGTGGATGACCGAGTGAATGGGTGGATCGCAGAGTGAATGGATGTATTGCAGAATGGATGGATGGCACAGTGGATTGATGGATGGCAGAGTGGATGAATGGATGGATTGCTGGATGGGTGACAAAGTGGGTGGGTGTATCAATGGATGGATGATGGATAATGGATGAGTGGATGGATGACAGTGGATGGATGGATGGATGGATGGCAGAGTATGGGGATGAATGCAAGGGGGTAGCCAGAAAAGTAAAGTAGCCCCCCCATTGAACTAAAGCACTGATGCCACAAAGCAAGCAAAGGGAGCAGAACCCTCGCTAGAACAGCGTCTTATATCTTCCATCCATGCATCTATCCATTCATTCTTCACCATTCCATCACCATCTGATAACCTCTATTTCACCTTTACATTCTGTCATCCATGCATTCTTTCAAGTCATTCAATCTTCCCCATTCCATCCATTCATCCACCCATCCATGCAATCTGCCGTCCGTCTATCTATCCATACAATCTTCCATCCATCCACTCTGTCATCGATCCACCCTGTCATCCATATATCTAGACACTGTGCCATCCATCCTCCAATCCATCGACTCAGCCTCCCATCCATCCATCCATCCATCCATCTATTCATTCATCCTCACTGCCATCCATCCATTATCCATCATTCAACCTTCAATCCATCCACCCACTTAGCCATTCATCCCTCAGTCCACTCTTCCATCCATCCATTCTGCCATCCACCCATTCACTCTGTGATCCACCCATCCACTCTGCCATCCACTTGTCCATCCATCTGTCATCCATCCACTCTGCCATACAGCAGATCGCCAACTCTGCCATATATCCATCCACTCTGTCATCCATCCACCTATCCATCCATCCATTTACTGAGCCATCCTTTCACCTGTCCATCCATCTATTCTTCCATCCGTTTACTCTACTATCCTTTCACTTGTTCACATACCTGTCTATCACTCATCCATCCATCCCTTTACTCTGCCATCCTTCCACCTGTCCTTCCAACCATCATTAACTCATCTTTTCACTCAGTCACATTCTCATTCATCCACTCATTCATCAATACATCCTTCTTTTCACCCTTCCTTCCAATATTCCTTATTTCTTTCCCTGGTCTATTTATCCAACTGTCGTGTTTCCTTGCTCCTGCTTGCTCTTTTACTGATGCAAGATTCCAGTGTTAATGATGAGGTTTTGCCTGTCCAGCTGCAGACAGAAAAGGCCTTAAAAAAAGAACACTACCCCCACTGTATGTGGTAAATCAGGGTGTTCACAACACCCCTGGAGGGATGGATGCAGTGTTGTCTTAAAAGATTTTTAGGGCCCAGGGCAAGATATATTTTGAAGCCCCTGTTCATAACAACTATGAATGTTATTACCCATTTTTATGCTAATTGCAGCCCCCATTATGTCAAACAAACTTTTAGAAATGGGTTTTGCACAAAAACAATTGAAATATTCCCTTTCAAGGCCCCCATAAATCCTTACGGTGACACTGGCAAAAGAAGGACAGAGGTAGAAGTATTGGTTCAGATATAGAAAAGGTAGAGGTGTGCTGAGGGAGATAAAGTTTACTTTCCCAATGGGCCCCTTGGAAGATGGGGGCCCCGGGCATTCGCCCATTTTGCCCATGCCTTAAAATGTCTTTGATGGATAGATGGATGTCAGAGTATGTACATGGATGGATGGCGGAGTGGTTGGATGGATGACAGAGTAGATGGATGGCAGAGCGGTTGGATGGCAGATTGGATGGATGGATGGGTGACGGATGGAAGATTGGATAGACTGGTGAAAGAATGAATGGACACTTGCATAGATGGAAGAGACAGGGCAGCTGATCCAGATTCAGGTATGACGTGAGTATTAGCGCCCACCATCTCCAATAGGTCAGGAAGTGGAGAACTTAACAGCATCAGCAGATACAAAACATGTTCTATCTTGAGAGCAACAGGCTAGAAGTGAAGCTGACTACGGTGGAAGAGACCAAGGAGGATGGTGGATGCTGGTGTACACGTGCTCCTTCCTGCCGCCTCGAAGGACATATCAATATCCTGCACATGTGCCGGTGCCAAGCTAGTGTAATGCGCTGCTTCACTTTCAACGCTATTGTTCACATTGGTCCACCCTCACTTCCTTGCAGTGTGAACTGATTCCTTCTAGGTGTGCTTTATCCCTCCAGTCCGTTTGAAAAAAGAAATCAGGACACAAAACCATCACACTGCACAATAGACTGACTCGTTCCTTTGTTTTTTATCCACAATGCTTTACTTTTTGGACTGTACAATTTGAACATTACAGTAAGTGTTTAACATATTTAATGCAGTAACACATTCAGCAGTTTTCAGGTTTAAATGTTTGAAGACTACATATACAAAATTACTTCACACCCCCACCTTGCTTCTCTTTGAATTGTTTACTAAAATTTGCAGTAAAATGCACCATGCTCCACTACTTTTTCTCAAAATGTTCTCAGCGTTAAGGAGAGAACCCCTGAGCCCTCCTTGTATCAGTTGGGCTTGCCCGCTTCACTCGCTCTCGAGGTATAACTCAGCCCCAACTTTTATGCCGCCACTGACCAGAACTGAACGAATTTGGTGGCGCCTCAGGACTCAAGATAAATTGGGACAAGTCTTGTTTAATCCCACTGCTTCATATCCCTTCCGGGTCAGACTGGGGCTCTGGCAGTCAGCCATCTTCCTTGGCTAATGGATACAATACAAAATCTAGGGGTTAATGTGTACCGATCCAAGTCTGATCTTGTTGGGGGGAAATTGAGAAGGGTACTGTCCTGGATGCAGCAGCCAGTATAATTTTGGACACAACTTCCTTTATTTCCAATAGGGAGGTTTGAGGGTTGTGATTTCTAAGATGTTGATTCTCCACAGGTTAGTAGTTTTCTTGCTACCTTGCCAGTGGTGCAAGGGTCCTCCCTATTTACAGGACTGTATGTGGAACAGGCAGGGCAGAGTAGTACTAACTACCATGCATGCTATCTGTGGGGCCCTAGTTATGAATTATATTATGCTGCTGCCGAACTTCAATAGGCAGTGTGATGGCTAGTGCATGGGGACAACCCAGGTGGAGAGGATGTGGCAGCTGGCTTGTGTGGAGGTGCCAGAATGCTGGATTAGCTAATGGGAGAGATTCCAGGTGTATTGTCAGATTACCCAGCATTCTGGCCCCTCCAAGCTGCTTATGAAGGTGGCTGGGCTATGCTGGAAGAAATATATTCCTGTCTGACCTGACATGGTTCCATACTCCTAAACTAATGACAACCTATCTGTGTGGGGGACAGACGACCAAGAGGAAAAGTGGGCTGTCTACATTTTCATCATCCCTTACATAGAACAAAACACAACAGGGCAAATGTGACGTAAGAAGTTCAATATTGGGAGATTCCACAATTCCGGGAGACCCTATAGACCTTGGGTAAGACCTTTATATGGTCAATGTAGGAACAATATGTAGGGCCATTATGTAGACTCGACGTAGCAGCATTTGCTCCAGTAGCAGTTCATGCCTCAAATGCTCATCAGATTTTCTTTTATACTTGAATAATACCTGTGCTCCCAGAGAATGCTCAGATACCAACTGTGGTGTGAAGATTTTAATTGTGTCCAGGATTTGGAACTTGATAGCTCTACTCCACTAGTACCAGGGGCACAGGTGTTTAAAAGCTCCTGTATGTTATGAGAATGGGCAGTCAATATGCAGGTAATGGATGTATGGAGGGCACTACATCCTGAGACCAAGGAATACTCTCATTACTTGGGTGTCCACATTACACACCAGAATTGATATGGCCTTTGGCACTGCAGAGGGATGTACTAAGGAGATTGATGTGGAGTATCTGGGCCGCCCAAATATCTGACCATGACCCACTAAGGATTACTGTAGCTTGTGAAAGGCTACATACTAAAATTTGCATGAAGTCATTCCAAATTGAGCCATTGCAGAACCAGGAACTTCAGGAATGGATAGGTACAGCAATAAAATAGTAATTCAACGAAAATGAAGGTACGGCCTCAGATGCAGCAGTGTAATGGGATGTATTTAAGGACATGCCTGGAGGGGTATGCATAAAAGAGGTCTATGGAGTAAAAAGGGTGTTACGTGTGGGGCTGATAGCCATGGAGAAAAGAATGAGAGAACTGTAGATGCACAGTGTAATCTAGGCATGTGTGAATCTGAGCGACCTCGGGAAGGACAATAATGAGGCGCTTGCCAGTTATGTCATTTGGAATATTAACAGATTATGGTGCATTCGCACACAACGGGAGACTTGTTTGCTTAAATCGAAGGTTCTTTGAATTCCCATAAGTGCTGTATGTGTGCCAAAGCAGGATTTTGGTAAACACAACTAGAAATTAATCAGGCGTTTCAAACCTATTACAGAAGCCTATGTGAGGACCCACTGGAAGTGTCCCAGGATATGCTGAGGCAGTACTTAAATAGGATTGCTCTACAGGTGCTATATATTGGTCAGCAACAGTAACTGGAGGCTCCAGTCAATGAATAGGAGATCAGGTTGGCAATCCAGTAGATGGCAAGAGGCAAAGCCCCCTGCACAGATGGCCTTCTGGTCGACTCCTGTGCTGCATGTTCTGTAGGGCTGGTGCAATGATTACTACAGGTCTGTACAGAGTCTAGGGACAGGGGTAGTTTAACAGGTTTCAAGAGAGAAGTCCTGGTAGTGGTTCTCCCTAAGCCTTGCAGGGATCCCCTAAATGTTGGATCATATAGACCGCTATTGCTTCTGCACGTAGTCTATATGGTCCTTGGGAAGATATTGTCAACTCGCCTGCAGACAATAATAAATGCAGACCAAAACGGCTTAATTCCTGGCTGGAATACGATCCTTAATTTGTGATATCTGTTCAGGATAATGGGTTGGGCCTGGTGCTCCGAGGGCCAGCATTGGATAGTATCCCTTGATATGGAAAAACGCATTTGATGAACAGAGTTTTCGCTGTGATGGGTAGATTGGGGGTGGGTCCAGAGTTTCAAACATGGGGGTTACTGCTATCACTGCTATACACTGACCCAACGGTACGTGTCCATACTGGTGCTGTGATTTCTAATTTTATAACTATTCTAAGTGGCACCAGGCAGGGGTGCCCACTTTCACCCCTTTATCTTTGCTTTGGATATGGAACCTGCTTATTGAAGTCTAAAAGGCCTACCTGGCAGATAACTATTGAGCCTAAGACTCACATCATTTCCCTACATGCAGAACTGAGCCTTGATATGCCTGTATGATGTTACTGTTATTGCCTTACTTCTGTTAGATCTTCTGAGTGCATGTGGTGGCCTCTCGGGACTCAAGATAAAGCGGGACAAGTCTTGTTTATTCCCACTGCTTAATATCCTTTTGGGGCAGACAGGGGCTCTGGCAGTCACCTAACTTCCCTAGCGAATGGACTCAATGAAATACCCTGGTGTTAATATGTACCTTGCAGAGTCTGATCTTGCTGAGGGGAACTTTTGAAAGGTGCTCTCCTCGATGTGGCAGTCACTAGAATTTTGGATTCCACTTCCTTCATCACCTATAGGGAGAGGTGTGATTTCTAAGATGTTGATTCTCCTCAGGTTGCTGTGTTTTGCTGCCTTCCCAGTGGTGCTAGGGCCCTCCTTCTTTAGCCACCTATATCTCTCAATATTGACATTCTTATGTCTCATTTGCCTTGCTTTGATTGATTCCGTACTCCCATGATCCCACAAACCAAGATCTTAAAAAACATTTATCACGCCAACAGCTGGACAAAGGTGGGAGTGCAAGTGTGGGGAGATTTGCTTTGGAACAAATGGCTGCAAACCTTCGAAAATCTCAGAGCACAGACTGAGTGGGCACCTCCTGCAATATGATGCCTCAACTCAGGTGGCAAGGCAGATTTGGGGGTCATAGAGGGTATTCCTAGGCCACTGCTTGTACTGATGGTACTGTTAACGCACACGCATCATAGGAAAGCTGTGACATGCCTATGCAGGGCCCTAGTGCAGTGGATGGAGGGTCCCACTTGGCCATTTAAGATGGTGAGAGCTACGAATAGGGCAGGAACCAATGCCTGCTATATGGTGAAGGTGCCTGAGTTCTGTAAATATATGATTCTACTATACCCAGTTTAATATGGTGCGCCACACATGCTTCTCTCCTAAGCAGGTAGGATGTATGTACCCTGGAAATCCACCTCATGCCCTTACTGCAGTGAGCCAATAGCAGAAATTTACCACATGGTGTGACAGTGCCTGGTGATGAGGTAGTTTTGGGAAGAAGTACTAAGATATGTGGAGAGTCTCATTACTGGCCTCCTTCTCCAAGAACCCACACAGTGCCTCTTAGATATGCAACATATTTGGAAAACGAACAAACATAGGTTTGTGAGTCTGGCACTATGATCAGGAAAACGGCAGTTTGCGATGGTCTGGAAATCTGTCTGTCCAGCTGCTGTTGGTTTTGACCAATAATTTATTGAAATGATCATAGGCGGAAATAGAGGCCAGAGCAGCTAGTCAGGGGGGCAAGTGGGAAGGTGAGACATATGGAAAATTGGACAGGTTCATTCAAAAGCTGGATGCAAAATCAGATGGATGGCCACTTTGAATAATAATATGGCAGCCTCAGTCGTGACCGGGGTCGGAAAGAAGTGAAGTGGGTGGATGTGGGCACTCTGTGGAGGGCAGAGGGTATCATAGATTTCATAACAGGGACAGCTGGGAGCCCTCACCCCTTTGGGTCTGCTACAGATAGCTGTACTGTAGTTTGTTACTTCCGTCACATTGAGCGACATTATTATGAAACATGATGTTCTTGTCAGTTAAACAAGGGAGGAATTATGTTTTGCATTATAATGTTGTTTTGAGTACCAATGTGTCTTCTGTATCACTGAGGACATCTAGCAACAATATGGTAGGCTGTGCACATCATGGTCTCCTCAAGACACAATTACACTGTCGTTCTAGATACTGAAGGACATTATGCACAGTGGTGTGAGAGGGATGTGTGTTAAACTAATGTCAGAGAGGAGAGGAGGAACTCAGTAGTACCTTGTATGAGTTATGTACAAAACTAATAAGGAAATATAAAAAAATATGTACATGGGACATTTAGATAGGACATATCCAAGATCTCAAAGAAATATCCAAGGCACTTGTGCACGTAATAAGAAACATTTAGTGTCCATGTCTTATGTTGTGTAACATCTTCTTGTTGTTGTTAGGATTGACACAAAATACATGTAGTCAACAGTCAGCAGCTTGAATCCAATCTTCTGTTTATTTATATGGAATTGTTCTCCTTATCAATAGTAAACGCAACAACAGCCAACATGTGTTTCGTCATGCGAGCGGATATTCGCACTGACTTCCTCAGGGATGTAAAGGATACAATGACCCATATTTACAAGTATGGAATTCAAAGCAATCTGTCAATTGACAGATTATATGATTTAACCCATCACCAGAAGGTGTTGTAATGAAAAAAAGGGGTGAACTCCAATCCTGAATATTATACATCACCAGTGGATAGAAACAAACATTTTCCTTAATGTGTAATGTGGCTTACATGCCAGTATTACCATAATGAGGAGAGAGAATATCTCAGAGCGACCGTCTACCAAAGAACACACTTGTGAATACCAAGGGACACCAAAATGATAGGAAACAAAACAAATAAGAAAAACGGCCTAAAATCCTAAGTTAGCACCAAAGGAAAAAATATAAAATATAAAAAGTGACCCCATTGAGTTCAAATCTTAATGACGTAATGCATACCTCGGATAATCACTTCCGGAACAAATAGTCCAAACAAATAAGTAAATACTCAATACGAGCTTAAAAAAAGATCCTTTTACGATCGTTTATAAATGAAAACAAAAATTACTGTAACCCTGCAACCACCTCCATTATAGCCATTAAGCATAAATCCAATGTGTACACCTACCTTAAAAACATAAAAGAACGAAGACTTCGAAATGGGAGCTTATAACTTTCAGTCCATTGACGGCGTGTATGCAAGGGCTAATGAGCCCATACTCATGTGAGAACACGCATTTTAAACGTCGTAAATGAAAATAGAAAGAGGACTAAAAAAAACTCATTTTAAGCGCCATCTTGAAAGGGATAGTGGACACTGACAACATACCAGTAGTCAACATGCCCCTTCATTAGTAATCAAGACCAATATTTGTCCGCTAATATCTAAGGAGATAACATGAAAATATTGGCAAATTATAAATTAAATAAGCCTAAATCGTAGCACAAGTGTATGGTGACTACTGTATAATATTCTTGGGGTGCTATATTGGTGGAGTTGAAAGAATCACTGCAAACTGTGAATGACCTGTACGCCCATATATTTATAATGGTACGACGCAGGACTTCCATACTAATGTCTCATTGATAACGTAAAACTATTCGCACTAGGGGCCACACTCGTAGCACACAGACAATGTAACTCCCCTACAATACTCTTGGGGCGCTAAATTTGGTGGCGATAATAGTGAGTGTAATAATCTGGCTTGACCGAAAAGCAAAAAATAATTTATTTTATTTATAGAAAATCAGAAAAGTGTTTAACCATCCATTTGGTATCTAACAGTCTGTAATTTACCAATGAAAATGCCGCAACAAATAGACGATAGTCACCTAAAAACAAAAACATATGTCGGATCCAAATTGTATCATGCTACCAAAAAATACCATCAAGCGCATAGTTAATAATGTGCAAATTTCACTAATTAATAACAAACCTGAATGGCCAATTGGAGCCATATGATTAAAACCCAAGTACACCTGCTATTATATTAACACTTATAAGGATAAAGACCAAGGTATCAGTCAAGGACTAAAAAGAAAAGTGGCAAGAGTTCCCTGAATTAGGGTAAACCGTAAAGTCAATATTCAGTAACTTGATGTCATTGAGAACAAACTCTGATATATTTATTAACAGTATTTGACAAGTGTGTGAGGCCAATCGCCAAGGGATACCTCCTTGTCAGAGTCACCAGATCCTCGGGGTCTGTGCACGTTCCCAACACTTCCACCACAAGATAGCTCCAATACTCTGATTAGAATTGTCACAGAGTCTAAGAGAGTCCAAGTGGGGAAAAGGGGATTAGGAAGGGAACAGCTGGGAAGGAGACCTGTAGGAAGCAAAAAGGTTAAAGCACACAATATCACGATTCTATCATATAAATCAATACTAGACTATAACTCTAAACATTGTCATTCTAAAAGCATGAACAACCTAAGCATAGAAGTAAAATGACTAGGCTTCAAGATTTCTGGATTGTGATGAGTTAACCATGGTAAACCAAGGATTATTCCATATTGGGGAGCATAGATCACGTCAAGATAAGTTTCTCTTTATGGTTCTTTCTTTGATTCTTATCCTCACAAATCACCACCAAGGGGACAGTCTGAAGTGTTACTGGATCGCCAGTCAAGAGTTTTCCATCGACTGCCTGGATGATTTCTGGGGTCTTCTTTTCAATACATGGGATCCACCATGCACAAATCAATTGGGCATCAACAAAGTTCCCGGTAGCCCCAGAATTGACTAGAGGCTTCTTAAAGTAGATCTTTTTCTTAACCTGAACTCTTATTCCCAGTTTGAGATGTCTGGATTGTGAAGGGTCCACAGTGACACCCAAGAGCAACCCTTCTCTGCATCTTGGGTGCTTTAGTTTTCCGACTCGACTTGTGCATTGGCTGCAACCTTCTGAACTGGACCTCGTTTGCTCTTTGGTTTGATTGGACAATCTTTGGCAAAATGACCTGTAATGGGTTCTGGGTCTACCCGTGAGGGATATTGAAATAACTATATAGGCACCGAGTTTTAGTTGATATTTCCTTTATTTGTATTCGTATTCCAGATTCTTTCTTATCTCTTTTTGGGAATTCTGGTTCGTCTCCTAATTAGCTCGTAAATGCTATGTGGTGTTTTGCTTTCTTTCAGGGCGTTTCTGGTGGATGACTGAGTCGCGTCCTCGGATGGTGGAGCAGGGTCTTGAACTCGTCCCAATAGAGGTGGACCGGTTTCCCCAAAATAGAAAGAACGGGACAAAAGGTAAGTGTAGATGTTGGATTTAAGGGTTTGTATAGGGTTAGTATCGTTGTGGTAGGGTAGGTGTGCAGGGATGTGCTTGGGAACTAGGCATATGTGATTTCACCTTCCCGTGTATACTCTCTCTCTCTCTTTTTCTCTTCTTAGTAATCTTCTATAGGTGGATGGTTCTTTTCACCACCCTGCCTGTGGGTTAGATGTCATCGCCTTCCTTAAAACACCTTTCCCCCAATCCTCCCTTCACTCCCACTAGGGGTTTCCCACCCTTCAACCATTCAGGTAAAAGTTTAAATGCGAGGTACGATCGTACCTGAGTATGCCACGCCCCTCCTGGGACGTGGCGGCTTCCTCCGTTTTTCCTCGGCGTCTCGCTGGGGCTCTATTCGGCGCCTCCTGCAGTTGATCTCCTGTCTCCAGTCTCCGTTGGTCTTCGTTGCCGGCTTTCCTCCGTTCCGTTTCCCCGTCTCGCTCCTCTCCTGGGACTCCGGACGTCTCCTTCTCTCTGCTCGCTGTCCGCATGACTACTTCCGGGTTGTCGGGCCTCCAACAACGTCGTCCTATGTCTTTCTCTATTTCAGTCCCATCGACTCGGAACTCCTCCTTAGACGTCACTTTCGGTGGGATGATTCGCTCTTCAGTACCCCTAGGGTATGAGCTTAGCGGCTCGGGGTTAATACTCATAACCGTGGCAATAGACGCCCGGTTACATGACCCTTGTGTCCACAATAGAGACATTGTCCATTCTTTCTTCAGAGGTCATTTTCATCTTTGGTCAATGGTCTCCTGATGGTTCCAGTTTCCATCGGTTCCGGAGTTCTTTCTTTCGGAGTTCTTGAATCTCTATTATCGTGAACACGCCAGAAATATTTTTCAGTCTTTTTTCGGGTTTTTTCGTTCTGATAAACGATGATCAAGCCTCAAGACAAGGTTTATAAATTCTTGACCGTCCGTAGTTTGCGGGTCGATTTGAGCTAGGATATCTTTTAGCTCCTCTTTGAGTCCCTTATAGAACAAGGCCGCTTGTTTTTCTTCAGGCCAGGATGTCTCAGCGACCAGCCGATTAAAGTTGGCTAGATATGACACTAAGTCCTGATTCCCTTGGCGTAAGTCTAATACTTCATGATCTGCTGACAGTGTTACAGTTCTACGATCCAAAACTCGATCAAACTCTCGAAAAAAAAATCTCCAGTTGTACAACAGAGGACTATCTTTACGCACAAGAGGAATAGCCCAGGTAGCTGCATCTCCAGACAGATATGATAACAAGAAAGCTACTTTGGATTGGGCATCGGGGAAAGTATGTGGTCTGCAGGTGAAGTGTAATTCCACTTGAACCAGAAAAGATTGTGCTTTCAAGGGGTCACCTGAGAAATGTTCTGGGGGAGCTAAAGGAATGGCTGAAGGAACATTTAAGGAAATGCTTGTAGGATTACCTCCAGAAGTCTGAGATGAAGGACCTGGCCAAGACACACCTGGGGGATTTTGTTCCTTGCTTGGAGCTGAGTGATAGCCTTGACTAGCTCGTCCAGTGTGGCCATGCTGAGAACATACACAAACCAGGAAGATAATAATTTGTGTGCCCACTATTCTGTCAGAGTCACCAGATCCTCAGGGTCTGTGCACGTTCACAACACTTCCACCACAAGACAGCTCCAATACTCTGATTAGAATTGTCACAGAGTCTAAGATAGTCTAAGTGGGGAAAAGGGGATTAGGAAGGGAACAGCTGGGAAGGAGACCTGCAGGAAGCAAAAAGGTTAAAGCACACAATATCACGATTCTATCATATAAATCAATACTAGACTATAACTCTAAACATTGTCATTCTAAAAGCATGAACAACCTAAGCATAGAATTAAAATGACTAGGCTCCAAGATGATTGAGTACCTGTGAGGGAATCAAGAACAGTTAAATGCAACTTTCAAATTCAAGTACCATTCTTTACCTGAGGATCAGGAAACAATCTGAACAATTTCTAAAGCATCATATGAATCAGGTTTTGAGAGACATATTAGGAACACACAACATTACATCTTGAAACTCTGACTTTTTGTTCCCTCAAATTGCCGGAACATGAATTGCGCACATTGCAGATTTTCACACAGGGAGAAAAATACCATTGGATGATTTGTGCACCATGATTAACACAAATTAGACTTGGGAAATATATCACATGACTTGCCAACTCAAAAGCCACCACGTAAATGCCTTAAAAAATGGTAGCATATAATGAACACCGTGATTTTTTAACACAGAAAATGAATCTCGCGGCTTGCTGATTTGAAGTTCACCAAACGAATGTCTGGAAATGGTAGCGTACAATGAATAACATGAATTACACACAGGGAAACAATTGCGCGTCTTGCCAATTCAAGTACCACCATATAAATGCCAAGGAATGGTAACGCACAATGAATAACTTGAATTAAGCACGAGGAAAGAATTGTGCGTCTTGACGATTTGAATGCCACTATGTAACTGCCTAGGGATGGTAGCGCACAATGAATATCAAGGGTTAAATTACAAGACAACGAATCGTGCGTCTTGCTGATTCCTAGGCCACCATTTAACTGCCAAGGAATGGTAGCGCACAATGAATAACATGAATTAAGCACGAGAAGAGAATTGCGCGTCTTGCCGATCGAATGCCACCATGTAACTGCCAAGGAATGGTAGCGCACAATGAATAACATGAATTAAGCACGAGAAAAGAATTGCGCATCTTGATGATTTGAATGCCACCATGTAACTGCCAAGGAATGATAGCGCACAATGAATAACATGAATTAAGCACAAGAAAAGAATTGCGCATCTTGCCGATTCGAGTATCCACATGCAAATGCCATTAAACGTCCAAGCTCACACTCACACGCACAAGACTCAAATCATTATTCATGCAAAGATTAGGCCCAAGAACTTGAGCGTCTTCGATAACGGAGTCGGGGGCCCAGCCCGACCTCCGTCTTACCGCCCTGATCTAGGATCACCAAATGAAGTGAAAAAAGGGCGAATTCCATACTTGTAAATATGGGTCATTGTATCCTTTTCAGCCCTGAGGAAGTCAGTGTGAATATCCTCTTGCATGACGAAACACATGTTGGCTGTTGTTGCGTTTACTACTGATAAGGAGAACAATTCCATGAAAATAAACAGAAGATTGGATTCAAGCTGCTGACTGTTGACTACATGTTTTTTGTGTCAATCCTAACAACAACAACAAGATGTTACACAACATAAGACATGGACACTAAATGTTTCTTATTACGTACACAAGTGCCTTGGATATTTCTTTGATTCTTGTTTGTTTCTCTTTGAGAAATTTGGAGAAGTTTGGAGGACCCTTCACCCAGGAGCACCGTGATATTAGCAAGTAGTTCACTAGTAATTTATGGTGAATTCTCTGTGAGCGCCAGCCCTATGGTCAAATCCTCCCCCCCCCCACCCCCTGTTGAACATATCCAAGATCTCAGTTGGTGATTGTATTCAGTGAGTCTGTTGAATGATTGGGAGCGGTAGGTGGGAGATCGATGTGCGGTAGGCGAGCATTGAAGGTTTCAGGGAGGGCTTCTTCAGTAGTTGTATTTTTCCAAGTGTCTGGAAAGGTTGCGGAAGAGGTGGACACTTCCTCTGCTGAAGAACTGGACTCTGTTTTTTGTCAATGCTGAAAATGAAACATATGTGAAACAAAAATTACCAGGCAAGGACGACTATTTTAAAAGTTAGCACAAAATCAAGTTGTGAGAACCTTAACAACAATTAAAAAATGCTGTAGCAATACATGATATAATCAACATGTGCGGAAACCACAGCATTGCTTTGAGCCACATTATTTATTGTGAAGATCTAATGGTACAGCAAATGTGTTAATCTGCACTGTAAATATTGCTTTGCAATGTGTATCAATAGTGAAAAGGTTGTATTTAAAAGGATCATCCATACTATTAAAAGTGGGCTTAATGGCACTCATTTTTCTTTAATGAGAACGGGTAAAATTTGCAAAGTGACTCTGGGAAGATCTGGCTGTCCAGACAATAATGCTTTGTGAACTCCAATGTATCTCCCTGGCAGACGTCAAGGGCAGGGACTCCGCATGCTAATGCAGTGGTAACAGCTGTGGCACTAGATGAATGAACACAAAGGGCCTGATTCTAAGCTTGGCGGGCGGCGGGAGGCGCCCGCCAAGCGGGAACCGCCAGAAGACCGTTCCGCGGTCAAAAGACCGCGGCGGTCATTCTGGGTTTCCCACTGGGCTGGCGGGCAACCGCCAAAAGTCCGCCCGCCAGCCCAGTGGGAAACACCCTTCCCACGAGGAAGCCGGCTCCGAATGGAGCCGGCGGAGTGGGAAGGTGCGACAGGTGCAGTTGCACCCGTCGCGAATTTCAGTGTCTGCAAAGCAGACACTGAAATTCTTTGTGGGGCCCTCTTACGGGGGCCCCTGCAGTGCCCATGCCATTGGCATGGGCACTTTAGGGGCCCCCAGGGGCCCCACGACAACCCATACCGCCATCCTGTTCCTGGCGGGCGACCCGCCAGGAACAGGATGGCGGTATGGGGTGTCAGAATCCCCATGGCGGCGCAGCAAGCTGCGCCGCCATGGCAGATTCCCATGGGCAGCGGAAAGTCGGCGGTACACCGCCGGCTTTCCGCTTCTGGCCGCGGCTGTACCGCCGCGGTCAGAATGCCCGGCGGAGCACCGCCAGCCTGTTGGCGGTGCTACCGCCGACCCCCGCCCTGGCGGTATTTACCACCAGGGTCAGAATGACCCCCAAAGTCCTTCTGGAGGCTGCTTCTTAGCCAATGCATAGCACATCTTAACGCAGAGAACGATCCAGCATGTGATGGTATGTTTTTTTTGCTCCAATGAACACCACAAAAAGTGATCATCCATGCAGTGCTCACAGGTATGATCTATGTAGAAACGTAGTGATGTGTTGGGGTTCAAGTGAAGAAGGCCCCCCTCCTCCTTAGAGGGGTGAGGAAGAGCATAGAATGTTGGCAGGCTAATGGTTTGACCAATGTGGAAAAGCATCACAACTTTCACCAGGAAGAATGCCCTAGTTCAGTTTGGACAGAAGGTGGTGTATGGCGCGCCATTGCATGGTGATGGCAATGAGGAACACAGACTTGATGGGAAGGAGATGTAATGGACAGCTGTTCAGTGCCTCAAATGGAGTATACATCAAATAAGTAAGGACCAGATTTAGGTCCCTTGGGCATCACAAAGGGAGAAGGGGGAAACATATGTTGTATCCCTTTTAAAAACTGCATCAAAATAAGTAACCTAGACAAAGAGGGCTGATCAGCCAACAGTAGGCAAACCAAAAAGGCTGAAAGATAACCTTTAACCGTGCCCAAGACTTACCAGGCAAGAGATAAAACAAATAACATACAATGTGGCGTAGAGGGGGTCAGTTTAGCATTTTCCACCCCAAAACACAAATTTTCCCTAAAGACAGGTGTACACAACATCAACCATTTCTGGATGAAAGTCAAAGATGTTCAGCTGTTGCAGCTGTACCTCCATCGATTAAAGTGGAAATTGCAAAGGTCCATGTATAGTACACAGCTGTGTTGTTACAACAGAAGATCCTCCTAGATGGGCTGCCTTATCAGAGGACAGATGTTGAAGTCCAGGAGTTCTAGATACCATTTATTCTGTGCCCAATCCAGAGCCACTAGGGTGACTTGGGCCCTGTTGGTCCTGCTTTTCTTGAGAAAACGAGGAAGGAGTAGTACTGGTGAAAAGGCATACAGGAGTCCCAAGTTCCATTGGAGGCACAATGGGTATCCAAGCGAGAAGTCCTGGAAACAGCAACATGCAGAAGTGCTGATATTGTGCGTTCTCAGTGAAGCTGAACATGTTGAGCAAAGGTTCTCCCCATTCATGAAAAATACCTTGTGCCACCTCTGGGTGTAAATGCCACTCATGATTTGCTAGGTACCAATGGCTGTACTCATCTACAGAGGCATTCAATGATCATCCTATGTGGTTCACCACCAGTAAGATTGCTTGGCGGTCCAGTCATTTCCAGAAATGCAAGGCCTCCTGGCACAGGGTCCATGCCCCCACCCACCCTGTTTTTTGTAGTAACCACATTGCGGTGGCCTTGTCCTGATTACCTGTACCAGTCTCTATTTGATGAATGGAAGAAAGGCTTTCAGAGCCAAGCTGAAAGTTGATATGGAGCCAGGACTCTGCCAGAGACCAGAGGCCTCTGATCACCACCTCTTGCAGATGGCTGTCCCAACCCAGAAGCAACGCATCGGTCACCACTGTCAGTTGTGGGTGGTGAAGGGAGAGGGATCTGTCACTGACCAGATTGTGGTCCAGTAACCACTACTGCAGATCTTTTGCAGTCTCCTCCAAAAGCTGAACATGGTTAAAGATGTTCCCTTGATGTTGGGTCCACTGGGACATCAGACCTCACTGCAGAGTTTTGATGAAAATGTTGACGCTAATCCTGCAAATCCCATTGAATTCCATTGTAAACAATGGTGTGCCTCCTTTTAACACCTACTCTGAGGCAGAAAAAGTGCAGAAAACATGACGCAAAGAAATCTGTTAGATTTCTTTGCGTCATGTTTTCAGTCCCCCCACCCCCTAACGGGGGAATGCCCCCTTTGCATACATTATGCCTGGGGCAGGCATAATGTAGCACAAAGGGTAACAAAGTGGTGCAATGCATGCATCGCACCACTTTTTAAATTTGGTGTGCCGATTTTGGCCTTGTAGGGCCACATTACCATAGAACAAATTATACTAATGTGGCACCAGGAGGCGCTAGGGGCTCTTAAATCTGCACCTAAGTGTCCTGCAGGTCCAAAGCCACTGTCTAGTCTACAGGATCGAGAGCAGGCAACACCTAAGCTAGGGTGAGCATTCAGAATTTTTACTTCCGGAGGAATCCATTGAGAGGGCAGAAGTCTAAGGTAGGCCGCAGGCCTCCTTCTTTGTTAGGCATGAGAAAGTAGGAGGAATAACAACCATGCCCTTCTTCTGGTGAGGATACTCTTCGATAGCCCCTTTGGCCAAGAAATGATCCTCAATTAGTCATTGAGTGGATGGTGGAGCGGGAGTCAAAGAGGAAAAGAAGGGTATGACATATTCCTTGTGAACAATTTGTAGGACCCACCTCTCCAACATGATCGCCTGCCAACCCATAAAGAATTGGTGGATTCTGCCTCTCACCGGGTGGCTGTGCCCCAGTAAGGGCACACAAAAGAGGCTTGGCAGGTGGGGCTGTGGGGGTAGAGGGGAGAAATTGTGGCACTGAATCCCAAAGGGTGTGAGAGTAGAGTCCAACAGACAGCTGCCATTAACGGATTGGACAGTCAAACTAGTAGACAAAAAGATAGGTTTTCCAAATGTTTCCACTTGCTTAGACTCTCTGTTAGGGGAGTGGTAGGAAAAGTGTTGGGATAAAAACAGCTAGTAGAGGTCTGTACCACTAGACCGTCTGGTGAGGGGTGCTGCAACAGGAAAGCTGGGTTGCCTTGAGTAGAGCAATGGTACCTGTCAATATGCTTACCCCATAAGATGTTTATCAGTACCTAGTTACAAGGAAAAAGGGGCACAGAATATGTTGGCCCCAGTTTAAGGACTTGTGTCAAAATATTAGTTTTAACCTCCATGATGGGGGCAGTGAAGGTTGAGAACTTTGACGGCCCTATGCTTGTTCATAGTATAGAAGACAGACTCCGCTGTGGGTGGTCTGGGGGCGAGAAACAAGAACTCTCTTCGGGAATATGTCAAGGCCATTAGCTTACTGTAAAGGAACCTGGGTCACAGGCACTATCTGAGTCTGTCCCAAAAATTAAATGCAAAGAAAGTTGTCTGCCTTGTGGTAACTCAAGGGTAGGAAGTGGCGTCTCCGGTGGATTCTGGTGTCATATTGGCTGAGGTTGGACCAGCAGTGATTCGGCATCAGAGAGGACAACCCCTTCAGGTGGCGAGTTTGGCATCAGCTTTGATGTACCAGGACCAAGAGTGGGATTGGACAGTGAGAGCAGTCAGAGCAAAAGCCTGAGACAAACTAGGCTCAGAGGGTCCAACTGGCACAGAGGGCACACCCTTCAGCCGTATTCCAGGTGGAAGGCCTTTCGTCTCCATGGGACCTGAAACCGTGCCACATGGAGTCAGTAGAGATCCAAAGAGCAGGAGCATAGCTGTGTAGAACTCTTCGATCTGTCACAGCATGGCTGAAGGCCCCAGAAACTTGGGTTGTGCTGAAACCAGCTGTAGGATGGGCTCTGCGGTCGACCATCTTTGGGAGTGAGATCAAGATGGACAATTACCCAATGATGTGAAGGCATAAGGAAGTGGACTTGTGCTTTGATTTCTTCTGTTTCTCATGCTTACTTGAAAACTTGTAGCATGACAAAGCCCAAAATCTGGTTACAGGACAAGGATTGAACCTTGGATGCGGAGTGGGACTTGGAATGATTCTGACATTAATTCTTCTAATGCTTGGCAGAGCAAAGTTGCGCCTTGCGTTCCCAGATGCGCAGTTGCCACAGGTCTCGGAGCCGTGGCCCAACCCCAGGTACCACAGGCAAACCTGATAGGGATCCATCACAGACATGTGTGTGGTAGTCCTACAATGTTTAAAACCATCCTTTGCCCACTGAATACATTTTTGAGACACACCAAAGTAAGTGTCTGTGAGAGACAGAAGGGAAGTCTGGATCTGTGTCTGGTAGTGTGGAAAGAAAAGAACTGGTGTCAGTGCACAGGACTGATACCTATACAGGCTCAACACATCATTTCAGGAGCGGAATGGAATCAGTGCAGAGTGGCACAGCACCACCTATCGGCATGTAGAGAAACTGTTGAAAAGTTTCCTGATCAGGTCTGATGTCTAGGGAATATTCAAAAGGTAAGGTATGGAAGTCTCTTTTCAAAAGATATGAATTGGGAAACACTTGTAATAACTTAAACTTCAATTTGGGCAGTAGGCAGATCGCCCCAGCCACCATCATGGCTGGCAAACTCTATTAAACCTAAAAGGCCATAATACCTACCTGAGCATTGGCAAGACCAGGAGGCTTGGCTTTATCAGGAAGCTGTTGCATTTGTTTTTATTTTTATTGCAAGCATTTGCCACAGAGATAAAAAAGGAGAAAAAAACATTTGTCAGTGCCTAAACATAGTGGTCATATAGTGATCAAAGGGAATACCCTCTCCTTAGGTTACTCAACATGGCTTCTTTTGACGACAACCGGGACACCTTAGCTGCAGAGCTATTCTCCAGGAAACCCCTAGCTCCACGCACCACAGATCCCACACCTTCCAAGGAAGGACTAAGACAGAAATTCATTAAACTAGAGAGGCTAAGGAAACAAGAACTAGCCCGCTGGTGGGACATTACCACTCTCAAACGCTATTTGGAACTTAAACAAGTCCCTAGAGGACTGCGAGTGATTATATTCCCATCATTTGAAGACCTTGACCCTGACTTACTTGGGGAATGGGAACACCTTATCTCCTCCACCTCTTTTAGTATGATTAACATACTGATTAAACACTCAGACAGAAAACGCACCAAACTACTTCAAGACATTACATCCCTGGAGGAGGAGATTAAAATTCTCAACCTCCCAGAAGCAACTGACAAAAACTACACTATTATGACGGAGATACTCACTGGTTATCAATTATACATAAAGGACAAGAAAATGCGAAAACTTGCCAGAGATGACAATGATTACATTAATGGTAGGATTTATACTTTTGCACAAAGGTTTGATCAGGTTAACAAAGACTCTAGCAACAGACCCACCAACTCCAACACGCCTGCTGGGTCTATCACGGGTAGTTTATCTGACATCTCTAATGTATCCAGTGATTGCTCAGACCCACCTATTGAAGGGTCCTCTGCCAATATAGTTCCACAAAATACAACCCAACAGTCGAATTCATTTTTAGAGGAACTTGTCCGATACAGGAAGGGACTACGACAGAACTACAACAGATCAGGCATAAACACAAACCCACCCACAGGGGGGCAGGAAACACCACAACAAACACCAGGGAGGGCATGACAACCCGTTCCACCACAAAAACTCAAAGGCCCTGAGTGATCTCTCCTTACAACTAACCCCCATCACTTCGGAGGAAACAGTACAGGTTATGAATCTTTCCAATTTGAAACTGTCTGTGCATGAAATAAATGTTTTAAAAAAGGGTCTGGGCTTCTGTCCTACTTCTAAGCCTGACTACACTAACATACACATAGATCTCTTCAAATTCATACGCAATCTCAAACTGAAAAAGTTCTTCCACAACAAACCTGATACCAACAAGACTGCTCGTGCGACACTACCTACTTGCAATCAAACCATTAGGGACCTTCAGGATATCCATACGGTTCTGTCCCTGGATAACACATCTTCACCACCACCCAGTTTTGATGAACTATTGACTGAACTCAATATTATACTGAGGTACTGGGTTTTTCAGAACCGGTACTGATCCGGTAACCCAGTGGTGCCAGGGTACACCCAAAGACCTCGGGTACTTTCCTGATTCAGACCACAGAAACTCAGAGTCTTCTAGGTGAAGTCAAAGATCGAATTTATTGGCTGCAACCAAGTAACAAGCGTCCTAGAAGTACAACAGCACGGTTTGTATGTTCTCAGGAGACTGTGTGTCAATGCAAAGTCAGGTTTCCTTATATACAGTTTTTTAAGCTTCAGGCAAACATTCTTGACATTTTGGTTGGTCATTCACATGTTTTCACTACAAAGGAAAAAACAGTGTCATGATGAAACCTCATATTTCATGTCATCCAACCCATAATAAATTACCCGGCAAGGCCTAGTATTTTACATCAGATAAGTGTGGACCCCCAATAAAAACGGGCACCTCCCCCTCGTAAAGTAAGAAGAAGAAAAGAGCAGGTGCAGGTGTGAGCAAGATTAGGCAGGGTGTGTGAGCGATAATAAGGGTTTTATGGTATGGTGTGCCTTGATGCTATCTGATTCGGCCACTGGGAGAGGGACTGACCAAACAGGTTTGGCCTGAGGCAATGGTTCCAGCTTGCCCAGGTCAGAGAAAAGTCAATCAAGGTGTACGTGTCCTTGGAATCAAATCTGACTGTATTATAAGCCTATGTGAGGGCAACTTTTAAAAATGGCTGCCGTGTATAAAATGGGAGCCACGAGGGCAGGACGAAAATGGCGATTTCGAGGTGAAAACGCTGCTGGAATTGAGCGAAAATGCTCATGCTTAGTGTACTAGTCATTATCGGTCTTTTGATACTAAAATCGTACTGCTGTGGCAAAGTAAATTACATGGGTCCAGAATTTTTAGAACCACAATACCCAACTTAGAAGTCAACAGTGGGCTCAAACCAAATTCCATGTTTGTCCCCACGTTGCCTCCAGACAATCACATCGACATCTTCTACAAAGCCGTCAGTACAGAACTTTACAACTTGGAGGATAAAAATAGCACATGTACCCATAGACCTACCAATAATCTCAACTCCTATGAACTCCGTGCTTTGCAAAAACTCTCTACATGTCCAGACATAGTTATCAGGGAGGCTGACAAAGGGGGCAATGTTGTCATCATGAACAAGATTGACTACATTACAGAAATAGACAGACAACTCAATGACACCCAGGCCTACTCTATACTGCCGAATAACCCTCTTTCTAACATTACCAGCTTGATTAGAAAGAAACTGACATTTTGGAAAAATCACTGTCTCCTGACTGATTTAGAATACAGATTTTTGTACATTGAGGCGCCCCGGGCTCCCTGCATATACATTCTACCCAAAGTCCACAAACCAGGGGGTTTTCCTCCCGGCAGACCCATCATCTCAGGGATTGGTTCACCTACGGAACAGATATCTGAGTACATTGACTCCTTTCTCCAACCCTTGGTACACAACCTGCCGTCATACATACAGGACACCCGCGATTTGTTGTGTCAACTGGAAGACATCGAGTGGACAGAAGACTGTGTGTTCGTCTGTCTCGACGTTAGCTCTCTCTACACGTCCATTCCCCTGGAAAGGGGACTGGAAATGCTCCAACTTACGCTTAGTGCCCGAGATGCCACACTTTATGAACACACACGTATGCTTCTTGACCTCACACGGTTAGTACTAGAGAACAATGTATTCCTACACGATGGCAGATGGTTTCGACAGTGTCAGGGTGTAGCCATGGGAGCCAAGTTCTCCCCTTCATATGCCAATCTTTACATGGGCCAATTTGAGAAAATACACTTATGGTCCAACTGTCCGACACATCTCACCGAACACATCCTATATTGGGGAAGATATATTGATGATATTCTTGCTATCTGGACTGGCAACGTCTCGGACCTCAGTATACTTATTGAACACCTCAACACCAATGAGTTTAATTTAGTCTTCACTCATAAAGTGGACACTACCAGAATTGAGTTCCTGGATTTACTTTTGTACATCACTGACAACAAGATCATGTCGAGACTTTACAGGAAACCTACTGCCTGCAATTCTGTTCTGCATGCACATAGCGCCCACCCCCTTTCACAGATCAGGGCCATCCCATACGGAGAAATGGTCAGGATTCGACGCAACTGTACTGACACTGATGTTTTGAAACAGGAGCTTAAGAACCTGACTCATCGCTTCCAAGCTAGGGGTTATACCAACAAACTCATCTCGGGAGCCAGCAAACGCATATTGAGCAAGAGCCAACACGATTTACTGATCAAGAGCTGCAAAGAACCAGTGGCCAAGGGTTCCTCTAACAGTAGACCGGTCTCCTTCATTACCCAATACGGCCCTGCGAGTAAGGCTGTACTGCGCATTCTCAAGAAACACTGGCATTTGTTAATATTGGACACGTGCCTCAAGGACTCAATAGGCAGGTCACCGACCATCGTACACAGCAGAGGTCGGACCCTTAGGAACATTCTGTGCCCTAGCTTTCTCTGTCCCTCCCCTCAGACACAACCTACAGGGTGGATTCCAGAGAAACCGAATGGTTTTTACAAATGTGGCTGCTGCATATCCTGCCAACTAGCCCTTAACAAAACCATTTCCTTTTCCTACAACACCGTGACCACACACCATATTAAGACTTTCATGAATTGTAACACAAAGTTTACTGTCTACTGCCTGATATGTGTATGTGGTCTGATCTACGTTGGTAGTTCCATACGCCCACTGAAGGAACGTATTCAGGAACATGTCAGAGCCATCAGAAATGTCAACACTAACTATCCTCTGGCAGTTCATTTCAACACTTCACACGGGGAACAGGATCTCCTGAACATCAGGTTCCATGGCATCACTCAGGTCTCCAACTCACCGAGATGGGGGGACAGAACCAGAGACCTGCGTAGATGCGAGTCCAAATGGATTATAAAACTCTGCGCAGTGGAACTAGGCCTGAACACGGATCGTGAACTACACTTCTTTCTCGCATGAGTGTTCTTTTCCTCTGTCTGCAACAATGTACACAATATTATTTTCTAACTCTCACAATGTTGTGGTTTACTGTGTATCCCACTAATGTACTTATGCATATATACAATGTTCTAACTGTTGCACCTAACTATTGCACTTCTTGGTCTCTGCTCTTACATGTTTCATTTATTGTCGCAACTGTACAGTACACCTATATACTACGATTTGACAGTTGCACCCTTTCACTGCATTTCATGGTAATGGCTCCTATATGTTTTACTTATCGTCTACTGGTGTCCTTGCCCAGCGATGTATTATTACATTCTCTTAATATCATTGGACACCTTTACACTGTCACGCTCTCTAACCTATAGCCAGCTATGACATAGTTTCTATTCACACTCTCCACTATCAAATAACTTTAATTGGTCTCACTGTGTGTGCTTTGTTACCTTTTTCTCCTCATCTCCTTCCTTTTTTTCCTCTTACTTCCCTTTTCCCACTTACAGCTTGACTTTATCTTCCTTACCTTTGCTTTAGGCACTCACCCGGTGCCTAGCATCAATACAGTCATTGCTGCATCATCATTAACATCATGACAGCGTTTGTTCGTACCTGTTTCCTTTACATTACATTATCTCCCATTTACACCCAAGATGGCCGCCGTTTTAGCCATTGTAGTCCAGTCCCTCATTTATCTCTACTGCACTTCCACTTCCTACTTCATTAGCGAGCACTATCCCTCGCAGACCATTACACGATCTCGCGACTACGGGAAGCTCACCGCTACTCTTTTTCCTGGTAAGTGACCAACTCGCTTTTACAACGTAATCTGTAGCTTTTACTTCACTGTTAACATTACCTTACAATTCCTGCCATTTCCACATATTGTAACTCGCCTTCACAACGTATTCTGTAGCGTTTACCTTACCGCGAACACTACTTGACAATTCCTGCCATTTCTACTCATTGATTCTTTGCCCACGCTCCTGCGTTCACTGTTTGAACCTCGATACACGTTGATCAAATCCTCACTAGCTGCCCACCACCATATGGGCTGTTTCTACTTTTTTAACCACGGTTTATTTAAGGTTGAACTACGTGCCCAACACGACATTACTGTGTGCTTCGATTCTGCATTTTCAAACAGGTTTCGGTTTAACTACTGGCGCATTACCCCTTAGCTAAATCTTCATTACCCGACCGCACGGGCTGTTTCCACTTGTATTTTGACCACGCTGGCTTCCTAATGTCCATATTCTTCGTACAAATCACATTCACGATAATATGTCGCTTTAATCCTACCTGCTTTTCCACACCAATCTCCTTGGTTAGTCTTCCCGTGCCTGCAGTCCTCCCTGTTTTTAGACTTACTGGTTATCTCTCACCTTATCAGGATTGTCTTACTGCCTTTTTTAAAACTAGACTCACCACTAGCCTTGAATCTTATCACACAACCCCTGACTCGGATCTTGCTCTATATCAATTACATTGCCTATCGTTCCCCTCATCCAGGCTAAAACCCAATTTGATTTTATTATTTTTTCCTGGTACTTTCATAGGTTATGATCACAGGCGTATCAGGGCCTCTTATATCTGCATTATCACACAAGCTCTCTACCTTACGCACCTGCAGCTGCTTGGCGCAGCAATACTACTTACAGGTTAACCATTATACTAAGGTATGTTCTTATTTGACCCACTTTTTTCTTTCTTTTCTTTCTCTCAAGTCTAATTTTTATCATAAATTTCTCCTCCGGACTACCTTCTTTGTATGTTCCTACGCTTATTTTCTAATCACCCTTTTTCACACAAGTAGCTATTCACAGCTATACTTATCCCCTCCCCCTGTTCTCTGCTCTTTCTCTCTTTGGTTCATCTCTTTTACTTTCTTTCCAGCCCACTCAACTGATCACTGAGCTACTTTGCTACTTAGCATCACCACTTACCCACCTCGGCCAGCTGCCCCAGGTATGAGTTACTTTTGTGTGCCCTCCGGGGCCCCCTGCCCTTGTTACCTCTCTGCTTTCCCACCATGTGCATAACCGTATCTCCCCTTTCTTTGAAGTTTCTACTCACTTTCTCTTCCTGGTTTGTCTTAGTCCTGCACTACTCTCCCACCTGCATACCAATTGCTAGATAACACTGTTTCTACCTACATAGTACTTAAGGTATAAGCTTTCCAACACTTTTATTTTCAACACTATCCACATGATCACGGTGATTTACTTTGTATTTTCATGCTTCACAATTTGGGTCCCAACCACTACTTACCTTTCTAGCCATGTTCACTAATTACTCACTTACACAAGCTCGTACCACTGGTTACCGGTTTCTGGGTTCCACACCAAATTCTAAAACACACATATATATCCAATGTTTGCTTTCATTACTGTATTACAGCCTTGATGAAGTCACCTGTGTGACGAAACACGTGTTGGCTGTATCTCCATGATGACTCAATGATTTCTAACAACTATAAATAAAGACACCATCTGCAAACAGGATCTGAGACTCGTTTCAACTTCATACTTCTTCCAACCTACAGAACGACATCAGGAATATCTATTCTTGCTTTACTGTTGGACATTACATTCTGTGTGCTGTGGCCTTCTTGTCCCATAGTGGTCATATAGTTGACATTAAAGAACAAGTTACTTACCTTCGGTAATGCTTTATCTGGTAGAGACTCTACAAAACTGCAGATTCCTTGCCTTAGAATTATCCCCAGATGTCAATACTGGATCCAGAAATTCTTGAGCAGTAGCCCAATGTGCCGGTAACTGGTGTGGTTCGGCTCCGTGTCAACGTGGTAGGCACTGGAAGTGACATGCACAGTGCCTTTCAACGGCAGAAGTGCGGAGTCACAAAAAATGCTGATGAAGTGCTGTGCATCTTGCGGGCCTAGTAAGGGTGATCCTATGTAGAAATCCGTTTTGCAGTGGGAGGAGGATTAGAGAGTCGGTAAGGAATCTTCAGCTAGCTAGAGTGTCTACCAGATAAGGCATTAGTGAAGGTAAGTAACTTGTTCATCTGCCGCAGATTCCTTATCTTAGAATAGATACATAAGAAATATTTCCCCCGAAGGTGGGTCTGCTAACAAATTAGACCAAGAAGTCCTGCAGGACTGAAGAGGCAAAGTGGCAATCACGAAAGACCTGACCGCCTGGATAATAGTGCTTGGTGAATGTGTGTAAAGATGCCCATGTGGCTGCCTGACAGATAGCCAGGACAAGGACTCCATGAGCTAACACAGTGGTTGCAGCCTTGGCTCTGGTGGAATGAGCGTGCAAGCCCTCAGGGGGTTGCTTCTTGGCCAATGAATAGCATATTATTATGCAGAGCACGCCATTTTGATGTAATCCATTTGTACGCAGCCTTGCCTTTCTTTGCCCTGACATACCCAAGAAAGAACTGATCGTCCACCTGGAACTCTCTGGTTCGATCAATGTAGACTGCAAATACTTTTTTGGATCCAGACAATGGAGTCTATCTTTTTCTTTCGAAGGGTGAAGCAGAGAAAAGAACGTAGTTGTTGATATTTTGGCCTACATTGAAGGGTGTTACTACCTTTGAAAGGAAGGAGGCCTGGGTTCTCAGAACCAGTTTGTTTGGGTAGAAGGTCATGTAGGGAGTATGCAGAGAGAGTGCCTGTAGTTTGCTGATCTTCCTGGCCAATGTTATGGCCATCAGAAAGGCCATTCATTTTCATTGTCATTTTTGAAGCTGGCAATGGTGCAGTGGCTTAAAGGGTCCACACATGAAGAAGGTTAAGACCAGATTCACGTCACACTCGGGCATGATGACTGGACAAGAGTGAAACAAATTTTCCTTAAGAAATCCAGTCACAATAGGTGACTGTAACACGTAAAGTTGGTCAGACACCTGCATGAAATCTAATACGACTGATATTTAACCTTTAACAGTGCGCAGAACAGAGTCCTGCTGGGTCACAGAAAGAACAATAAGTAAAACTTGGGATAAGGGTGCAGAAAGAGGGTCAATATTCTTGGATGCACACCATGACATGAACATGTCCCAGTGGCAGGCGTATACTGTCTTGGTAGAGGGACGCCTCCCTGCCAGAATAAAATCACAGCCTTTGGGGAGAATGTCGAAGCCGCTCAGTCTCTACACATGAAGTTGCAAGGTACGCAGCTTCAAGTGAAAGACCCAATCCTGCTGTTGCAATAGAAAATCGTCCCAAAGAGAGAGCCTGATCGTAAGACCGTTGTTCATGAGTGTGGGATACCAAACTCCCTGTGCCCAATCTCAAGCCAAAAGGATGACTTGGCCGCAGTCATTCCTGATCTTATTGAAAATTCTGGGCAGGAGTGGTATTGGTGGAAAGGCAAACAGTAGGCCTGAGCCTCAATTGAGAATAAAAGCGTCTCAGATTGAGAGCCTTCTTGAAAACTCCAGCATGCCAAAACTGCTGACATTTTGCGTTCTCTGCGGTGGGGAACAGATCTAACCAAGGCTCTCCCCAATCTCAGAAGAGACGTTGCAGCACAGCAGGATGCAGATGTCATTTGTGATACACTAGGCATCGATGGCTGAGTTTGTCTGTTCTGTTCAGGTGTAACACTACCAGGAAAATGCCCTAGGGTTCCAGCCATGTCCCGAGACGCAGGGCCTTTTGACACAAGGTCCACAACCCCACCTTGCCCTGTTTATTGCAGTACCACATGGCAGTAGTATTGTCTTTGAACACCTGAACTAGACTTCCCTTGATCAAAGGAAGAAAGGCTTTTAATGCTTGTTGGGTCACCAGCAACTCCAGCATCTTTATGTGGAGCTGGTACTCCGCCAGAGACCAGAGTCTCTTGATCTCCTCCTCTCCCAAATGGCCTTCCCAATCCATGAATGATGCCTCTGTCACTACAGTCAACTCTGGGTGGGGAAAGGAGAGGGGTCTGCTGCTGACTCAATCGTGGTTTGTCAGCCATGACTGTAGGCCCCTTGCATTTCCCTCTGAGATCTAGAGCATGTCAGAGAGACTTCCATGATGCTGTGCCCACTGGGACTTCAGGTCCTACTGCAGAGCCTGCATATGCCAACGGGCATGGGTTACAAGCAGGATGCAGGTGTCTGTGCTCGGGATCCAACACCAGGTTTGTGGGGGGGGGGGAACCATGAGCAAATCCACTGGTGAGGATCCAGTGTGGGTCCTTCCCAAGCCATTGGGGCCAGACACCCCCAGAGATGAGGTGCATGGCCTCTTAAAATTATTTCGGCAGGGTGGAGATTGCTCTAGGAAAGTCAGAGAAGAGCGGAGTTGACCCTGATTCAGACTTCGTCGAAACACATGGGTGGAGTGCTTATGCTCCTGAGCTCTGTCAGAAGACTTCGATGGGTGTATCAAAGTTGAAGATGGCTTCGATTTCGTACATTTCTTTTTTCTGTGGGACTTATCTGACCACTTTAACAGAGATGGCTGAGCAAGCAGTCCTAGGACCTTCCACATGACTGTGATCTTGAGCATCGCAGGGTCAACCGACATGGACAGTGAGGACTTTGAAGGAACACTTCCTCAGCACCTTTGGGGGCATGGCAGTCCCCACAGATGTTGGAGTCGTGGTCCCTCTCTGACATCATTCTGCCGGCGTGTCACCTATATAGGCACTGCACAAATCATATCTGGTGTGAATGAAGCCGGTGATGCAAAGCCGAATGTCTCCATCTATTGGCAAGCGGGGGTACCGCTCCAAAATGTCTGGATCCACTCTGACGCTTGAGGAATATTCTAAGGTATGTAATCCACTGCTAGCAGTATCTATCAAATCAGCCAGTTAGTCTGGTGTTGGCTGCCAGCCTCTTGCTTCGCTAGTGCTTTTTAAAAAAAATCTTTATTTCAAATAGCTAGAAAGGCTTAAAAAGACAAATAGGCTTGCAAAGATTCTTCAGGTCTGGAGAATTTCAGTGCAGCATATCTTGATGATATAGCTGTATTTAGCTCCATCTATGAGGATACCTTGGTCAACCTCAAGCAAGTGCTTTCAGGCTCTGCAGCAGGCTGACCTGACTGTCAAGGCAAGTAAGTGCCAGATAGACAATTGTGGCCTGGGAACATTCGAAGACCCATACCCAAGTCAGAGATCTTCTTGGCCAGACTGGACACTACAAGAGATTTGTGAAAGGTATGGTACCATAATGGCACCACTAATGGAACTGACCTCCAAGAAACAGCCTAGAAGCGTTACCTGGGCTGAGCAGTGTCAGAAGGCTTTTGGCACCCTAAAGGAAGCTCTGTGCTCAGCACCTGTCCTGAAGGCACCTGAATTCAGTGAGGAATTCATTGTTCAGACAGATGCCTCTGAAAATGGGATTGGGGAAGTGTTGTCACAAGTGAATGATTTGAGCTAATATCAGCCAGTTGCCTCCATTAGCAGGAAAGTCCTCTGAAACTCTTCCAGAGAGAACAGCATTGGAGTACCATTAAAAGGGTAGCCTTTGCTGTGGTTGGGTCATTGAAGAAGCTGAGACCCTGCCTGTTAGAGGCCCACTTCAGACTTCAAATCAACCACAACTCCTTTGCCTGACTGAAGCAGATGAGAGGAGAAAACCCCAAGTTGTTAAGGTTGTCCATTTCTCTACAGGGTGTGGACTTCACAGTAGTGCAGATGGCCTTTCCAGGTTTTTCTATTTAGATGATGATTACCACCAGGACAAGGGTTGGTTACTCATCATCTTTCATCAGGAGGGTGGCCATGCAAGGCAATGCCTCTTTTTGTATGATTTTCCAAATATTATCTACCGGTGCTGCAGGGTTTTCGTCCCTGCGAGTGCACTAAGGCTTGCTACCCAGACCTCAGTTCCCTGACCTTAAAGTGTATGTCAAATTGGGAATACCCAATTGGAAATGGCTAACCTACCTGTAAGCCCTTAGTAAATGGTACCCTGGTACCTACAGCATGTAACTTAAAGGGTTACCCCAGGGCTTACAGCACTGACTGTGCCACCCTGGAGGTCTCAGAAGTAAAATGAGTCTCCAAATCCGCCAATGAGGTAAAGCAGACCTGCATTGCTAGTCCGGCTTTGCCATTAGAGCAATGGCAAAGCCACCGCTTCCCATGTACATGTGTATAAGTCACCCGTCTGGTACACCTTCCGATCCCTAAAGGCAGGATGCAACATACAAAACACGGGCAAGTCATGTACTTTATATTTCCTGACAGTAAAACATGGGAAACACATGGCAGCTAACTGGCCTCCTGTTTGCAGTACAGGGATAGAACACCTAAAGGAGCCTGCTGGGGTAAGTTAGTAGCCCAAGGTCTTCAAGCTACTACCATCACCGCCGTGCAGCACCGAGGACCAATACCGAATGCACAGAGTTCCACCTGAGTTGGCTGAACCTAGAAGTGCTGTTGGAGAGTTGCTGGGACCCTCTGATGGTGAGTTATTGAATAAAGAAGGACTGGCCTGTGACTTCAAAAAAAGGCTACTGGTAGTCACGTGGGAACTGGACTTTGGCCAGACCAGAGAGGCCTCCATGGTACGCTGACCCTGCAACTAGGCCCCCCTCACCATCTTTGTGGACAAAGGAATCCCGGCAGGAAGACCCTGTCAACTGTGTTGCATCCACAGCATCCTTAGAGCATCTCCAGCATCCTTCATCTCTTGCATCAGGACCACTCCGCAGGAATCCATTACAACACGGATAAAGTGCCTGGAACCGTTGAAGCGCTGCTCATCCTTATTCTGACTGACCGCATTGACACTTACCTAAGTTTTCCTTAAAAATGTTTCTAAGTATTAAATTCATTGACTTTGCCAAGGCTTATTTGTGGTTGAGTGAAATTGCATTAATTTAATATTTCTTGTAACATCTATGTATGCAGAACCCTCCAGTGGCTTTTTTTGGTCTAGTGTCTAAATTCTTATACAAATACAACATATTTTTTTGGGTTGAGCCCGCGAGTGCATGCGCTAGTGCATGTGTCTTGTATGCGAGACTCTTGTGTACAGTAAAGGGTGTGGAGCCGGCCTGTTGCTCACTATTTGTTGGTTTGTTTAGCACTCTTTTTGACAGCCTCCTAATTCATCAAGGTAGGAATCGCACCACTTTCGTTCCTTTATGTGGAGCAGGGACAAAGCACTGATTGATTCACCTTAATTAGTGCCTGTCCGCTGCTCCCTTGATCGAAGTACTATTTTGTTCTTTTTAGGTTCTAGAGCCCTGCAAACAGAAGGCTCATGACTTGCAAAAACGTATCCAGCAGGACAAACAAAATTACAAACTTTTGTTTTTTTAAAGCTTTCTTTTATTTTGCCAAGTCATCTGTTCTCACTTTGCAATCATGTTTTCTTTTTTAATTGCTTGTGCGCAAACTTTTCAAACGATGATGAACTTGTTCTAAATATTCATTATGTGTGGTTTCTGAAATTACGCTTTAACACATAATCATGCAGTACACCACAATCCACCCCATTCCAATCTGCCCCATTACACTCCACATCAATCTACCCCACTCCAATCCAAACCACTCACCCCATCCAATCCACTCCAATCCACCCCATTCCAATTTTACCAACCCACCCCAATCTACTCTGCAACACTCCAATTTTTCCCACTCTACTCAAAAACAATCTGAAAAAACCGAAACAATCTGTCCTGCTCCAATCCAAAACAATCTGCCCAAATCAATCTAAAACAATATGCCCCACTCCAATCCAATCCAATATGCCCCACTCCTATCTACCCCACTCCAATTTGCCCCACTCCAATCCAAAACAATATGCCCCACTCCAGTCTGCCCCAATCCAAAACAGTAGATCCCACTGCAATTTGCACTCAAAACCAAAACAATCAGCCCCACTCCAATCTGCCCCACTGCAATCCAAAACAATGTGCCCCACTCCAGCCCACTTCACTCCGCACACCACTCTGTCCCACTTTAATCCCAAACAGTCTGCCCCACTCCAATCCACCCCACTCCCATCTGCCCCACTTCAGTCAAAACAGTCTGTCCCACTCAAATCTGCCCCACTCGAATCTGCCCCACTACAAGCCAAAACAATATGCCCCACTCCAATCCCCTCACTCAAGTATGCCCCCCTCCAATCCAAAACAATTTGTCCCACTCCAATCCGCCCCACCCCAATCCAAAACAATACGCCCCACTCCAATCTAATACGCCCCACTCATCCCAATTCACCCCAACTCCAATCCACCCCACTCCCATCCAATCCCCCCCACACAACCTAATCCACCCCACTCAAATCCACCCTAATACAATCTGTCTCACTCCTGGCTGCCATCTCCAATCCAAAACAATCTGTCCAATTCCTATCTGCCCCACTCCAGTCTGACCCATTCCAATCCAAAACAACCTGCCGTATTCCAACCTAACCGACTTCAACCCCATACAACCCACTCCAATCCAAAACATTCTGCCCCACTCCAATTCAATCCGCCTCACCCCAGTCCAGTCCACCCCACTCCAATCCACCCCAAACATTCCAATTCGCCCCACTTCAATCCTTCATAATCCACCCCACCCACACCAATCTCATGCAGCCCAATTCAGCTTAGTCCAATCTATCCCACTCCAATCCAATACACCTCACCCCAATCCAAACCACCCCACCCAATCCACTCCAGTCCAATTTACCCCACTCAAGTTCAATCCACCCCACTCCAGTCCAATCTATCCCACTCCAGTCAAATCCATGTCACTCTGGTCCAATCCACCTCACTCCAGCCCACTCCATTCCAACCCACCCTACTCCAATCCAACCCACCTGACTCCAATCCAAACCACCCCACTCCAGTCAAGTCCACCACTACCCAATCTACCTCACTCCAGTACAATCCACCGACTCCAATGCAATCCACTTTAATCCACCCAACTCCAATCAAAATGAATCCACCATACTCCAGTCCGATCCACCCCACTTCAAACCACCCTAATCTATCTCACTTTAATCCAGTACACCCCTTTACAATCAATCCACCTCACACCAATCTAAGCCACCCCACACCAATTCAATCCACCCTACCCCACTCCAATCCACACCACACTACCCCACTCCAATTCAATCCATCCCACTGCAGCCCACCACACCCTAATCCAATCTACCCCACCACGTTTCAGTCCACCCCACTCCAGTCCACCCCACCCCAATCTACCCATCCCTCCCATCCACAGCACACTCACTCCAATCCACCACATTCACTCAAATCCACCACCCTTTATTCCAATCCACCACACTGTATCTCAGTCCAGCCAACTCCATCCCATTTCAGCCCACCGCACACCAATCCATCCAGCCCGCCCCACTCCAATCTGTCCAGGCCACCCCAATCCAGTCCACCCCACTCCAATCCAAACCAAACCACCCCACTCCAATCCAATTCACCGGCACCAGTCCATTCTAATCCAGACCAATTTAATCGACCCCACTCCAATCCACTCCACCCCTTCCACCCCAGCACTGCCCTATCACTCCAATCTAATCCACCCCAATCTCATCTACCTCACCTCATTTCAATCCATCCCACTCAAATCCAATCCACCCCACACCAATACACCCCACTCCACGTAATCCAATTTACCCCACTATCTTAATCCACTCCAACCCACTCCACCCTATTCCACGTCACTCCACTCCACGAAACTCTCTGTCACTGAACTCTGCTCCTCTCTACTCAACCCTGTGACACTTTACACCTCCTACTCCACTCTATGACATTCCAACAAATCCATTGTATGACACTCGACTCCCTTAATCCACTCTGATACTCCATGCCACTAACATTTAGCCATGCTGAACAGAACAGCAGCCACACTGGAGTACAACATGCCAAACACATTGCCAAAGCCATTAACTCTTGCATAGGCGGGATCTATTCGCTTTCCCAATGCTTGTTATAAATTGGTGCTAGATTTCTGGAGTGTTGTGTCGATTTCTTCTTCAATTGTTTGGTGCTGTTTAAATGCTTAACATTTATTCCTCTGTGTATACCTTGCTGCTCAGTGGCCCAACTATCTAGGATTGAGCTGAGGGTTTGACAGACGAAACCCAGGGGTCCTAAAAGTGGTTGGTAAGTGAATTATACAGTGAGTTTGCACTACCACACCATATAATACACCCCATTTCCTCACAGGGCAGAAGGCGGATTGGTGTTGGCGAGGGGCCATAGAAAAGCCCAGTGACCTGGCTGTATTCATGCTGTCCTTGAAGAGCACCAGCCCTTAATTTGCCTTGTCTTCAAAAAGGTGAAAGTCATCAAAGAGCATGTCCATAAGGTAAGCCTTGACATCCCCTGGAAAGCCAGATGTTCTCAGCCAGGCATGGCACCGCAAGGCTGGCGACAATGAAATTGCTCTGCCAAGTGTGTTGGTTGTGTCAAGTCCACAGCTGATGGTGAACTTAGCCTCATCCCTTCCATCGTCAACAGGATAAGAGAGTATGGCCTCCAGGACCACAGGCAGCACTTGTGCAACAGAAGTCCAGAGTGCATGGGAAAAACCATCCAATAAGTACCCAGTGTTCACCAACCGCAGTGCCAGACTGGTGGATGAGAACATTCTCTTACCACAGGTGTCCAGTTCTTTAATTCCCTATCATGTGGAGTGATAGGGAACGGACCAGGGTGTACGGGGTGAGGAGGCTTGGACCACCAAGCCCTCAGGGTTGAGGAGCTCGGTAAGGAAAATGTGATCACCAGGATTGGGATGATGGTGGCGGTGAATCTTCCTTTTCACAGGAGCCCCTGCACAGGACTTGGACCTGGCCCGAGTAGGACATCTGTAAGGGATTCATTGAACAGGAGTAAGAGTTCGATGTGGGGGGGGATTCCGGGGTGAAGCATTTCCCTCAATACAATAGTCTTGACTGCCTCTAAGAGTAGGTTAAGATCCAGGAATTCAGGCACTCTGCACACCACCACTGCAAAGTAGTGTAGGTAGTAGGATAGGAAACCAGGCCAGTGTCAATTGAGGTGTCCAACCCACTAGCCTCACCCAGTTCTTCATACCTGTTGTACGGTCCTTAACTTTTTCAACTTCATAAGGGTCCATACACCCCTCCCAAATGTCTCCCTCACAAGGACTAACCACCAAATAAGGCACTAGCTCTTTTTTTAGAAAAATGTCCTCGGTTGGCACCGGACAAAGGATCGTACGATGTCCATCCGGCTCTGTATGAGAGTTGGGAATAACGATTGGGACGGCACCACTTAGCACAGATTGGGTGCAGAGGAAGGCCTCGGTCATGCCAACGGCTCTGCTCCATATCCAGCTTGGGATCTATGGGGCCCAACTGGCACCAAGTGGGAACCCGCCTTCGTGTATCCCGTCGGGACCCTTCTCTTTCCATGGGTCCCAAAGGCACTCCAGAGGGTCCAGCCCACCCAAAGATGAGGAGCATGGGCTCATCAAATTATTTTAGCTGGGCGGGGATCACTTCATCTCTGGGAAAATTTGGAAAGCGAAGAGTGAACCCAGAATATGGCCCCGCCAACTCGCTGGGCCTAGAGTGCCAAATCTCTCAGCTCATCAGATGACTTTGATGGACATGGTGAAGTTGAAGAGCATTTGGACTTCTTTGATTTCTTGTGTTTGTGGGACTTACCAGGCTTCCCTGATGACTTTGAATGCATCGATGAACATCAGGATGGGCTCTAGTCCCAGGACCTCTTGCATCATTAGGACCTGGAGTGTTGCGGATGTGACTGATGTCAGGTAGCAAGGAGCTTGAGAAATCGCCACCTCAGCATTTCTCAGCTCCAAGCACCACAAACACACTCAGTGAGGTCTGTCACTGCCTATGAAAGGTCTCAAATGGTTTGAAACCAGCTGGTTTCTTTGGAGACATCCTCACACCAGGAGATGTAAAATCTCAAAAAAGCATTGACAAAAAGTTGAAAAAGACCAGTCGAAAAATGACTTAGGTGTAGCTCAAACAGGATCAGGGCTATCTGGCGCTGAAAGGAAAGAACTCACATCAGTGTGCTGAGGTGGTGTCTACATAGGTACCACCCGGTGTGGATGATGCTGACTCAGAACCGAAGTATGCCACCTACAAGGGTGCAGGAGTACTGCCCTTGGGATATTCTAAAGTAATGAATCTGCGCTATAAGTCTTTATCAGATACTACTCTGTTAACTAACCTCCGGAAGGTGGCAGGCTCATTGTTCAACCGAGAGGGCATCATTTTAAGTGAAAATGACTTTCAGGTGTAGAAAACACAGACCCGTCCATGGTCCCTGGGGTGAGGACTGTCTGCTAAAAATCTGATGTCAGGTCAAAGGTACTCCCATAATTTGGCTGCATCTAATCTATCAATGAGCTCATCAGCTCTTGTTTTGGGGTGTATATAAGTCTTAGTGACTGCATTGAGACTCTGTAGTCCACACAGAACATCATCTCAGGCTTCCCACTTTTGGGATTGGCCTCTGGCACCAGTACCACTGGGCTGGCCCATGAATTGCCGAAGGGCTCAGTCACCCCCACCTCTAGTATCTTTGCAACCTCAACTTTAATGCTGGCTTTGAAATGGTCAAACAATCTGTATATCCTGCTTTTGACAGGATCATTGATCAGTGCCCACATCATTGAGTACACCATGTTGTCAGAACTATGGTCAAAGAGAACAATCCAGCATTCTGCCTCAGTAACTGATGACAGTCTCTTTGTTGCTGTTCTGTTAAGGTGGAGGATAGTACCACTCCTTCCACACTTCCATACTGGGCATTAGAGAATAAGAGGGCTGGGAGACGTTCTCTCCCTTCTTCCTCTCCACCATCTGCAACCACCAACATAGTGAGGTCTGCCCTGTCATGGTGCAACTTGAGCCTGCTCACATGACTGACCCTAAAAGGGTTCCTGGAGGAACCCAAGTCTACCAAGAAGGCGACTTCTCCCTTTTTCTCCATGACGGGGTACAGCTGTTCCATTTGTCCTGCATTGCCCTGGGTGCCACAGGCTCCAACACCCACAACAACTGACCTGGCTAGTAGGCAAACACAGAGGACATCTGGTAATAACAGTGCTTCACAACCTCCTGGCTGGCCTCCAAATTCTTATTTGCCTTCATATAGTCAGCCATCCTGGAGTGAAGGCCATGCACATGGTCCACAACGCCATGCTTGGGTTCCTTGAGTGTCTCTTCTAACCCTCTTTAACCAAATGTAGTCAACCCCTTACATGGTGTCCAGAGATTAGCTCAAAGGGGCTAAAGTCAACTCCTTTTGGGGGGAGCTCCCTGGAGGGGAAGAGTAGGCATAGGAGAATCATCCCATCTCCTCCTGAGTTTCTGAAGTAACCCCAGGATCATGTCTTTCAAGATCTTGTTGAATATTTCAACTAGACTATTTCCTTGGGTGTGAAAGGGGTGGTGAATTTATAATTCACACCACACCCATCCCAAACAGCCTTCAGATAGGCAGACATGAAATCTGTGCCTCTATCTCAGATCACCTCCTTATGGAACCCAACTCTGGTAAAGATTCCAAGGAGAGTTCTAGCCACTGCAGGGGTATTGACTGTCCTAACACAAATATTTTCAGGGTGTCTAGTGGCATGATCCACTGACACCAAGATAAATCTATTCCCTGAGGCTGCTGGGGAGTGTAGATGACCAACAATGTCAATCCCCACCCTATCAAAGGGAGTTCCCACCACAAGTAGTGGTATCAGGGGAGCATTTGGTTCCCCCTGCATTGTCACTGGTGAAAAAATCTTCTTGACCATCTCAGACCCCTGGGGGGCAGTAAAAGTGACTTACCAGACTCTTCAGGGTCTTGGTCTGTCCCAGGTATCCAGGGGATATCTTGGCCCAGGTTAAGGAGGAACTCCCTGTACTGCTGAGGGAGCACTTGTGATTGGACTACCCTGGATAGGGGCCCCTTGGCTCGCTGTTCATCAGCCTCTCCTCCCACTATACCTTATGGATATCACTGGTATCCCCTTGTTCCTGTCTGGCAGCTAACTCTCACAGGTCCTCTAGAGTAGGGCAGGTCATTTCTCCGTGACTCAGGTCCTCCCTAGAGTGACCACTTTCTCCATGGAGTTCTGCCAGCTCTGGCATGTTTCCAGGAGCAGTGTTTCCTGCGGGTGCCTGGACTTCCACCTGAGGGTTGGGCTTCTTCTTGACCTGTGGACCCTTGGAGTTTGGGCGGCCAGCCATCCTGTCCATATTCATGGCTTTGGGACCTGGTACATAGTTTCAGGCTCCAGGATCCCCCGATTTTCCTGCAGGGCCTTCTGTACTCTTGTAGTCAAACTAATTTCAATTTCTTTAAAATTAAAGGAAATCAAGTATAACAAAATACAGGCAAAAACATTAAAAAAATTCAGAGACTATCTGTGAGCAAAGAAATTTAAAAATACATTTTTTAATTTTAAGCATTTTCTTATTTTTAAAAATCATTGAAATACCTCCCTCATGAACATCGCCAATTGCAAATTGCAACATAAACAGGTGGGTGTTAAACCACAGGAATTATCAATCAGTCTAAATTACTTTCCTAAGTAGGATGACATAAGAGGAAGGCCCAAGAAATTATTATGGCTATCATCCTCTTTATCAATGACTAGTGCAATATTTCTAGGCAAGAAAACTAGGCAAGAAAATACAATATAAAGACTAGATGAATAATGTATCTCCTACACAGTAAATAATACCAGATAAATGCTGCCTGATTACTAAAAAAGACAGAAATAAGCATCATGAGTTATTGTGCAAAGAGTTATAAGAAGATAAAAAAATAAATGGTGTCCTTGAGGGTGCAAGTAGGGTAATAAAGTGCAATGTATTAAAATCATATAGGACTACCCTTTTTTTTTCTGGCGTAAGAAATACCAATTAATCTCAGTGTCCTTGACTGTGCAAATAGCTATAAAGTGTATCATACCATGTTCATCTAAAACATTGGTGCTAACATAAACCTCAGCCCAAATGTATCTCTAAGGACAGATGACAATCAAAACGTATTAAACTGTCATTCACCATTACCATACGCTGATAAAGGTAGAGTTAAAAAATGTTCCTAATACTACCCTTTGACAATTGGGCAAGACGATTCAGTACAATACTTTAGTACCTACCAATACTTCACAAATGGGGTATGACCGCTAATGTAATATAGATAGGTATATTTCTGTCTATCCTATTCTAGATAGGTCTATTTCTGTCTTTGCCGTTCTTTCTACAACTGTTTCTCTTGCCCATATCATACAACATTGCTTCATTTTTTTAGATGTTCAAAACAAGCTCCAAAATGCATCTCATTTATTTAGGTTATTGTTAAACCTGCACGGAGATCATTGGGTAGTGTCTGCATAATTAATTAAATTAATCAATCAATTAAACTGTGAATGGGAAGGGGGAATATAAGATTTGAAGTCTTGTCTTGGTCTTGTGCTAGATGTGTGGGGCAGTAGAGGAATCAAGGGCTATGTCGCAACCCTTAAAATTATAAAAGATAGATGCTCACATCCTAGAATTATGCAGCAGGGCTTATGTGGAATAGACATGACAAGACTAGTCCTTTAAAAAGAGAAGCCAAATAGGCTTTTAGAAACTTTGTACCAGTCATGATCAAATTGACATAAGGAGATGGTTCTGAATGTTTACATGAATTTAGAAACTGTGGGCTTATTTACAAACGCCTCTACACTGCCAGGACGACATTTTTAGTGATGGTCCTTCAGCGCACACTGCAGCAGTTTCTGCTTTCCCATCACAGGATATTTATTAACATGCATGGTCATGGAAGGCAAACGCAGTCAACCAATTTTGACAGAAAAACAAAGAGGCACAGAGAAAAAGAAAAGGGGAAAATATTTTAACCATTTCTTTTCAGAGAACTTCTTCTAATATTGTGCCAGATTGTAAAAGTGAAAAATCTACTCTTACCTCTGCCACAGGGCCTGACATTTACAGCCACGAAAAGTATCTCCTGAAAACAAACAGTGACATATTAATCCACATAAATATAAGATTGATGTATTCCAATATGTGCTGTGGGCCAATGTAAGCTGAGAACCACCTAAAGTGCAGCACAAGCGCGACCTGAAGCTGCAGTGCTGGCCGTTCTACTGCCTAAAATATGGCATGAACCAACAGACCTATCAACTGCTTGCTTAATTAACAAAGCATCAGAAAAGCGATGGAAATTATTCACCTTCAAAATGACGACAGTTGCTTTCTTCATGAACATAAATAGATCTTGTTAAGGCTGGCTACATCACGTGAGCACAGGACATACACAATAGACACGCCCATAATACACACACACACAAAACACACAACATACAAAAGGGGCTTTGGGCTGGTTCTTTTAAGTTAATGCCTATTTTGGCAAGACTCGATTGGGATTGACTTCCTAGTCTGTCCATTACTTTTTGGGACCATGCCATTGCTTTCGAGGAAGTTTACATTTCAAGTAGCAGTCTGCATTGGTGTCTTGATTAGTGCTAAAGGTACTTTAGGTCAGTTTTTTCATGTTGATGTTCAATCGCTGATCTTAATTATGACTGTGCTGCCTTTTTTAGGGTCGAGCCTGCGTCGCATGCGTTTCACTTGCGAGACTCTTTAGTAGATAGAAAAGGGCTCAGAGCCCCGTCCATGTCACGTCAGTGTCTTTCATTGGTTCGTGGGCTTGCCTTCCAAAATCGGCTTGCTTTCATTAGTGGAAGGCACGCATACGTCATGCCTTTTCCGGTGGTTAGCCCTCCTCGAGCGCAGCGACCAAGTACTGAAAGCATGCGAGGCTTGCTGTTTCCCTGTCAGGTTTGTGGATTACTTTTTTTTTTTTTCGCAGCGCGATCAGTCCAGCGCTTTGCATGGCATCAACCCTGTTACATAGTTAATTGCACTTTTGCTGGTTACATAGATAATTGCACTTTTGCTGATAGGTTTCACTACGAGTGAACTGTAGCAGTGTGATCGCGCTCTTTTTTTGTCTTTTGTTTTTCTACCTGCATGATGTCTTCAACTGTCTGTTTCCAGTTAGTTCCGCCGGAAGGGCAATACAGGGAGGGGTTGTGATGGATAGGCACTCGAAACATTTTCCTACTTAGTTAAATTGACAGAGGAGTAATATGGTAGGCATGTATAACATAGCATGCCCTTCGGTCCTAAATGTAAAAAAAATTACTTAGACTCCTGCCGCCCACCCCTCCACTGTCAGTGCCTTCCTTTCATAGAAAAGAAAAGCTCATACTCATTAATTTGAGCACTTCACAAATAAACGTGAGTCTCTCTATAGCAAGCTGCTGAATGTGAAAACAACAGCCAAATAGACAGCTCCTCGGGTCAAGAACCGATCCTGTCCGTAAAATGGCGGAATGTAGTTTCAGGACCTCCTAATTGTGTTCGCTGTGGGTAACTTGATGTTTACTTGTATTTTATATTGTAATTTGCCAGTGAACTGTAGCAGCGCGATCGCGCTGTTTTTTCCCATTTAATGTGGCAAGAAAAGTCCGGTTGGGAGTTTACGACTGCTAATAGCTGTAACTCCGAGAAATGCGAGACCCTATTGCATTGCAAATGCTTGTTTTACTCTGATACCGATAGGGTGGCAGGATGCTCACTGCGCGAGTACACATTCACGAAGTACACTCAGTACACTCCTCTTGCCAACCACACTACCTTTCAGCTGCAAGAGACATTCACGAGAGGGACATTTTTTTCCTTACCCTACATGCATCATCGAAACTGCAGGGGATTAAACCTCACAGTACATGCACCCAGGCCCTCGAACGATGTCATAGCAGCCAACAGGATTACAAAGAGGCTGTTGCGATATTTCATATTCAATAATCAGGACTAGACTCAATCCCACTCCTTTAATATTACATTTCCCAGGAGCCCTTGGCTTTTTCACCTTTGCAGGACCTGCAATCATCAGTCATCAGCAGTGACTTTTCCCCAGCAAGGAAACTGTCACATCCTAAAGCCAGTGTCATTTTATGGATTTTGGAGGTACACGCCAAGAAATATTTTGGGGGCTCATATTTGGAATAACTTTGAATTTTATTACTCATGTGTTGCTAATTCAAGACCGAGGTTGCCTAACAATAATGAGTTAGACATTAAAGATTACAATACAAAAAATAACATAAGTGGCCTAGAGAGAAAGTTCACTTTCACAGGGGGCCCTTGGAAGGCGGGTGCCAGCCCTGGGCAATTGCCGACCTACTCCGTACCTTAGAATGTCTCTGCTTAAAGCCTGCAGTGAGTAAAACAACATGTGGGCTATTAAGAGCTGTTCTAGTTTGGAAATGTGTCCCTGCGGACCCCCCAGCTCATGCCAGTGTGTTCCTTCAGCTTCGGGACAAACCTTTTGAGATTTTCGTGTGAAGGCATGCAGGAGGTCTCTCTTCTTTTCTCACAGAGAAAATAAAGTGGGGACGTTGCTCTACGTGCATGCATAATACTTATTTATCTGGCGGTTTAAAGGCTGTGCATATTATCAAGGCCTTCTCTCAGGCCTATAGAGAGTGGCATTGCTTATTGTTGATTGAAGGAAGTGGCTGAGTTTGGCACTCCCTGCAGAGATGGTAAAGCTATGTCCCTAATGTCCCTTTCACTGCTATGTCCTCCATCATTGAGCTATCTATTCTTCCTGTGTGGATGGCACTGCTTTCTGTACGTCCCAATCCCTGTGTGTCTGAAAACACTGGATGCCTGACATCGCTGTACGCTTATTTTGATATGTACTTCTGTGCATCTGACATCATTCTCTGTCTGACATTGCTGTTTTTCTGATATAATTTCTGTTTTTTTAAGTTTGCTGGCTATGGGCCAGATGTACGAAAGGATTTTACCCATTCTGTGTCTATGGGAAAAAGCTTTCGTACATATGGCCCTATATGTCTAAACTCACAGATATCAATGTGTGTGCGTCTGCCATCACCGACGCTGTGTTTGATTCGACCTTCCATGCTTCAAAGATTGCTGTCTGTGTGCCTTATGCTGCTGTCATTTTATTTCTGACATGTGTCTGAAATCGCTGTCTCTATGTAATTCACAACCGACACACGAAGCAAGTCCCTCACTGACAATAACACATCTTGAAGGGCTGCTTCCAACATTTCATCATTCCCAGGTGATGCTCTTCTCCCGAGGATGAAGAGTGCCACAATGAAATAGGTTTTATTATCAAGTGTTTCACAGTTATGTGGCATACCACCTACGAGGAGGACCTAGCTTAGGAGTATAATTAGTGGGAATAGTACTTTTGAGGTATTGTTTGAGAGTCACCAGACTTTTTGTGACTAACAAATAAAGAGCTTTCAGAGTACGAGAGAGTGTGGCAAGACCACCATAGCAAATAATGCTCCTTCCTCCGTAACCATGGTAGAAGCAGAAACTAAGCCAGTATCTTGGGTGGTAACCAGCCCACTGACATCTGCCAGATCCTCATATCAAGTGTCCTCAGTGATATCTAGGGGCTGGTACTCAGCAGAGTCCAGTGGCCCCTTCCAATGATTCCCAAGTCCCAGCCCACGGGGCCCAAAGGCACCCCAGCCGGGACAGGCCACCCAAATATGAGATGCATGGCCTCATTAAATTCACAAAGTTGGGCAGTTGCTCTGGCTCCTAGAAACTTGGGGAGGCGCAGGGAGAGGCCAAGGGCAGGCTCAACCGTGGAGCCAGGCCTCAAATGCCGATGCTCCTTTCCCTCGTCAGATGACAATGATGGATGGAGCAAAGGCGAAGGCCTTGTCAAATTCTTGCTCTTCTGTTTGTCGGACTCACCCAAAAACCTGGATGACTTTGACTGTAACAAAGAGTGCATGGAGTGGCTCCGTGAGCGATCCTGGGACTTTCCTCCCGACCAGGATCAAGACCATTGAGGTGTCGCACATTGAGCAGCAAGGAGCTTGAAGGACTGCTCCCTCAAGGCCTTTGGCTGAAATGAAACATAGTTTTCTAAAACACTCAAATGCCCAGAGGCGTCTTGGTGCTGCTGCTACCAGGTAAACAACCTTAGAAGAAAAAGGTTGACCAGCCAGGTTTTTAGAGCCTTTCTAAAAAAGAGCAGATTAGATATTGCCTTAATGGGTAGCCGGAGGGAATTCCAGAGCTTGGCAGTGCATAAAACAAAGCTTCTCCCGCCCCATGGGTGCATGGAGTGAAAATCGATGCAAGTGGTCACGCTTGAGGCACCAAAGGCAGACGAGGTGGATCCTTCAATGACATTTGCTGGTGACAGGCACAACAGGGCTTGAAACCAGACTTCCTTGTGGACATCCCAGCCACACCAGGAAACAAAGCTGACAAATCTTTGACAAGAGAGTTGGCAAAAGGGTTGAAAAAAGGTCAGTCAAAAAGTAACTAGTGGTAGCTATCCTCCAGATGTGCACTGACTGGCACAGACAAGAACTCATGTCAGTGCTCTGGGGTGTCGCCTATATAGGCACCTTGCACGACATTTCTGGTACAGACGACGCCAACACGGCGCCAATGACACCATCTACCGATACACAGGGGTACTGCTCACTAACAAAATTCTGGATCTAGTCTGATGCCTGTGAATTTCTTTAAAGTAAGAAATATGCAGCTAGAGGTCTCAATTAGATAATGCTTGATTAGATGTTTGATGATAGATTAGAAAATGCTTCACCTTCATGCATGGAGATTCAGCTGTGACAGTTGACGGCTATGGGCCTTCACCCGAAGTCTGCAGTGTTGTCTTGGCAGCCAGATGTCCCTCCCCACAGGATGGTATACAACTGCCATTGGAGTACGTTTGTGGCTTGGTGTACAAATAAACAAGTCGACCCCCTATCTGCACCCCTGTCCCAGGTTATTTTATTTATTCATACCTTAGCCCAGTAGTGTTATGCTTTGGCACATTGAACGGCTATCTGTCCGCTATATTGGCATTTCTGCAGTTGCTAGATCATCCGTCCCTTTTCAAGTACCCTATTGTGAACAGGTTTCTCAAAGGTCTTCAGCTTATGTTTCACCAGCTCTTTTAATTATGCCACAGTGGGACCTCAGTTAATCCTCATGTTTTTGATGTGTGCTGTCTTTGAGCCATACAACTTCATACAACTGCCCCATAAGGCTCCTTACCATACAAATTAGCCTTTTTAGTAGCGATAACATCTGCCCGGAGAGTCAGTGAGCTACTGGCTCTGTCATCTCAGCCTCCATACCATACCATCTACCCAGAAAAAACGGTTCTTTGGACTAAAGTATTCTTCCTACCGAAGGTGGTAACTCTCTTTCATGTAGGCCAGTCCATCACTTGCCTCCTTTTACGCTCCACCTCACCCCTCTAAAGACGAGGAAAGACTCCATCAGCTGGGCCTAAAAAGAACGTTGTTATCCTACCTTGACTGCACAAGAGCATTCCGGGTGGATGATAAACTCTTTGTGGAGTAAGTCAGAGACAAAAAGGAAAAGCAGGGCAGAAACAGACTATCTCATGATGGCTAGTGCTCTGTATCAGAATCTGCTATGCACTGGCCAAAAAGCAACCTCCTGAAGGCTTACAAGCCCATTCCACCAGAGCCAAGGCTGTGACCACTGCATTAGCTCGTGGAGCACCTGTCCTGCATACCTGTCAGGCAGCAACATGGGCTTCCCTGCACACATTTATGAAGCACTTCTGGCATTTTGACTGTTCGGTCCTACAGGGCTTTCTAGTCTAATGCCACCTCAGGTGAAGTATTGCTTGGATATCTATTCAAAGGTAAGGACTCTGTGGCAAGAAGAGGTAAAGTGCTCAAGGCCTGTAAATTAAATGCTACTTGTGGGCCTACATCACTGATTGTGCCACCCACTTAAGCAGCCCATTAACTATGTCTCAGGCCTGCCATTGCAGAGTCTGTGTGTGCACTTTTTACACTGCCATGTTGACCTGGCAAAATAACTCTTTCACTAGGCCCAAACCTTCACTTTTCATATTTATAAGTTTTCCCTAAGGTAGACCCTGGGCAACTCAGAAGGCAGGATGAAATGTATTTAATAGGCATGGCATGTACCTTTAAGTTTTACATGTCCTGGTAGTGAAAAAATCCCAAAGTAGTTTTTCATTACTGCAAGGCCTATCTCTCCCCTAGGATAACATTGGGATTATTTTATTACATCTTATAAGTGTAATTCACAATATAGAAGAGATGAATGACATTTTTAAGTTTGGTGTCTCTGGAATCACAATTTAAACTTTGGAAGTGGAAGCTTGAACCACCAAACTCTCCAGAGTGGGGTACTAGGTGAGAAAACTAGGATCCCCTGGGACGATGGTGGAGGGCAATTGTCCTATGCACTTGAGCCCCTGTGCAGAGCTTGGACAAGGCTGCAAGGAGAATGTCAGTAATGGCCTCATTGAATGGGAGCAATGGTTTGGTGGGGACAACTCCTGGCTGAAGCACCTCCATACGATGTTAATCATGACTGCCACAAAGGGTACATTAAGGACCAGGACTTCAGCCACCATCTGTATCTCCATTGTGAATAAGGTATTCTCTTCCATAGGCATGGTACAGGGAGAGACCAGGCTGTGTCTAGGGAGTAATCCAGTTCACTGGCATCTACCAGATCCTCACACCAGTTGTCCTTAGGATCTTCTTAAGACTGGTATTTATAAGGGTACGTAGACCTCTCCCCATCATCACCCAATCCAGGCTTGCCATATGATTAAGTCACTGGCTCCAATTTGGGGATTCTGCTCCCAGTCAAAGCCATAAGCAGCATTGGTCAACACCTCTCTGGGTCTGTTCTGGAATTGGGAATGATGATGGGAGCACCACCATTAGCGCTGGGGGCATCAGCACTGGAGTCAATTGATCCTTGGGGCCTAATTGGCGCAGAAGGCAAACCCGCCAGCAGAAGATGAGCAGTGGCCCTCCAGGACCTGTGGGGCCCAAGGGCGCTTTAGATGGGTAGGACCACCCAAAATTGAGGTGCATGGTCTCATAACATTTCTTAAATAGGGTAAGGGGCACTATGGCTCGGAGAAAATCCAGTAGACACAGAGACAGCTCAGGCGCAGGCTCAACCACAGAGCTAAGCCTTGAGTGCCGATGGCTCTGAGACTTTTCTGAAGACTTGTGAAGTCGAAGACCTCTTTGACTTATTTTTTTAATTGGACTTCCCCGACGATTTGAAGTGTGATGACAAATGCCAGATACGACTTCACAAATTATCTCGGACATTCCTCACGACAGAGACCTGGAGCATCACATAGTTAAACTCAACGTCAAATGTCAAGGAGCTTGAGAGCGCTCCTTCAACAAGTCAGGGTGCATGGCACAGCAGTCCTCACGTCTTGGCATTGTGGTCTCGCTCAACACCAGAAACAAACCAAATGTGGATTCATCACCAACATCTGTCAGTGACAGGCACCACATGGTTCAAAATTTGCCTTTTTGGTGGACATCCTTCACACAAGGAGTCAAATTCATTAAAAAAATCATCTTTGGCAAGAGGTACAAAAAAGTCAGTAAAAAAGTGACTGGGGGTTACCCCTTCCACAGATCTGTGCTGACTGTCATGGAAAGAAAAGAACAGTGTCAGCACGCTGGGGTGATGACTGTATAGGCACCGTGCACATCACTTCCGACATGCAAGGTAATGCCCACCAAATATTTCTGGATCCAGTCTGAGGCCTGGGGAATATTCTAAGGTAAGGAATTTGCAGCTAGAAGTCTTTATCAGATACATGAGTATCACAGTCTCAATATCAGTGTATTGGTGTGATTCCAGCACTTGAAAGTGAATCCCAGTGAGTGCAGGGGGTTGCAGCATTCTAGAGATCAGAGATGACTGCCTGTAGTGAGCTCATCTTCCACAGCCTATCATCGAGGTAGGGAAAGACCTCCCAATGTGAGCTGCAACCTCCACCATCACCTTGGTGAACACCTGAGGGGCACTGTTAAGGTCGAAGGGAAGCACAGCAAATTGAAAGTGTTCTTGGCTGAATGTGACCCATAGGTAACATCTGTGGGCAGGCAGGAGGGGGATGTGGAAATATGTGTCATGGAAGTCAAACACTACCATCTAGTCTCTCGGGTCCAGGGCAGACAAAACTTGGGTGAGTGTGAACATTTTGAATTTAGGCTTTTTCTGAAAGAGATTGAGAAGGCACAGGATAAAGAGCTCCATCTTTTTTGGGCACCAGAAAGTAGCGAGAATAACAACCATGACCTGCTTCTGATGCCAGCACCCTCTTAATGGTCCCCTTAGCCAAGAGAGCCAGCACATTCTAGCAGAGCATGTGGAAGTGTTCCTCTGTCAGCCAAAAGTATGTAGGTGGCATGAGTAGAGGGTTGGTCACAAAGGGGAAAGAGTAGCTCCTTTGGATGATAAGCAAAACCCAATGGTCTGACATTTCTGACCTACAGTGGTGTAGGTCATTGTGTATCCTGCCCCCCTCTGGATGCCCATGATGGTTGGATGGCAAAGTTAAGGGATTTGGAAGCTGCAACTGCCAGGGGCTGGTGGACTGGCCTGACCACTGCCTACCTGTCACACGTGGTCTGAGGGACCTATTACCTCAGACACAAAAAGACCAGGAAGCCTATTGGCTGTGGTGGCTGGGAGTGTATGGATGGGGCTTGAAACCCCTTCTGTCCCCATAAAAGTGCCAGAAAGCTGGCTGGGGTTGATGAGGGGCCATGGAGAAGCACAAGGATCTGGCCTTATCTCTGCTGCAATTAAAGCACTCCAGCGCTGCGTCCACCGTCTCTCCCAAAAGACGGGAGCCATCAAAGAGCATGTCCACAAGGAAGGCTAGGGGCTCCCCTGAAAAGGCAGTGGTTCTCAGTCAGGGGTGGTGCCGAAGGGCTACTGATAATGCACTAGCTCTGCCCAGTGAGTCGGACATGTCCAGCCCACAATGTATGGTGAGGCTTGTTGCATCTCTCCTGTTAGAAATAGCTTGGAAGAGTATGGCTCGGGCCTCCTCCAAGACCATAGGCAGTACTTGTGCAACCGAATCCCATATTGTATGAGAATATTGGCCCAACAGACATGCGGTGTTCATTGACCACAGTGCAAGGCTGGTAGAAGAAAACATCCTCTTGCCAAAGGTATAAAGCCTCTTGGATTCCCTATGCAGCAGAGAGGTAGATAATGTGCCACAGTTGACTCTATAGGTGGAGGCTTGGACCACCAAACTATCCAAGGTGGGGTGCTGGGTAAGGAAACTTGGGTTCCCAGGAGTGGGATGATGGTTGTGGTCAATTGTTGTACGCACAGGAGCTCCTGTGAAGGGCCTGGACCAGGTACAGAGTAGGACATGGGCAAGGGCTTAATTAAAAGGGAGTAGGCGATCAGAAGGGGCAACTCCCGACTGAAGAACCTCTATTAAGACAGTCATCTTGACTACCACTGAGGGTAGCTGAAGTTCAAGAACCTCAGCTGCCCTACACATCAGAGGCATGGTCCTGGTCGGAACCGGAAACTGGCATCGGAAGACTCTAATCTCGCTGCGTGTCAGAGTCGGGAATGACAATGTGAATGGTGCAGCCGTGAGGTGTCTGTAAAACCGGGGGCATCGGCAAAGCAGCAGGTGCCAAAGAAGGTCTCGGTCTCGCAGACAGCTTCCCTCTGGATCCAGCACTAGATCCATTGGGCCCAGTGGCTCCTAGGGTGCTCCAGCTGGTGGGGATCCAGTGGGGGCTCCTCCTTAACCATGTTGGACCTGAAGACACTCCAGTGGGTCTGGGCTCCCCAAATAGGAGGTGCAAAGCCTCATAAAATTCTTTGAGCTGGGTGAAGGTCGCCACAGCTCCGGAAGAGTCAGGAAAATGCAGAATGGATCCTGACTCAGGCTCCACTGAAGCATGAGGCCTGGAGTGCCCAGCACTCCTGCACCTCATCAGAAGACTTCGACTGGCGCAGCAAAGACCTCTTCAACTTATTAGATTTCTTCTTGCAGTGGGACTTACACAGTGACTTCAATCAAGATAACCTCCACCTGGTGTGGCTCCGTCAATGGTACCAGGATATTCCATATGACCGGTAGTTTGAGCGTCATGGGGTTGCCTGTCGTCTGGTGGCAAAGAGCTTGGGGGTACATTCCTTCAGCACTTTCAGGTGTATGGTGTGGCAATTATCACAGGTCTTGGCGTCGTGGTCCCTCTCGAATCACCAGAGACAAACCATGTATGGGTCTGTCACAGACATCAGCCTGCTTCAGGGTCCATTTGGTTAGAAACCAGCTGATTTCTTAGGGGACATCCTGCCACACCAGGAGAGAAAGTCTCTCAAAAATCGAGAAAAAATCCAGTAAAAAAACAATTGAGGGAAGCTCTTCACGGATCAGCGCTATCTGACAGGGAAAGGAAAAAGCTGCTGTCAGCGTGTGGTGCTTATAGAGGTACTTCGCATGTCATTCTGGCACAGATGATGCTGATGTCAAGCCAAATGATTCCACCTAATGGCACGCAGGGATACTGCTCAAAAACCTCCAGCCCGGGGAATATTCAAAAGTAAGAAATCTGTGGCTAGAAGTCTCTATCAGATCTAAACAGAGATCCTCTAACATTTGCAAAAAAAGCATGGGTTTCTTGAACAACTACTCTCTGATACAGAAGAAAATATTTTTAAAAATTCAGCCATCAGACAACATGTGATTAATCAATCCCACATGGGTATGGAACCTTACTTGTCCTTGGTCGCTAGGAGCGTGCTCTACTTTATCTCTTCAGGTCTGGTACTATATGGAATATTATGTTTTCCTTTGGCCCTTTTTAGCTCTGCTGATATTTGTACGTGTCTTGCAATGGAATATCTAATCAGAGTTTACTGTGTTTTACCATTTTTGTACTTTTAACTTAAGGTTCACTCAATGGTTTTCAATGCCTATATTGGTAAAGTATTATTTTAAACAAAGCCCCGTTGCTTTACGATTCTTAAGGAGGCTTTCTGATTAATTTGTATGTTATGCCACAGGTGTTTTTTTAACATAATCAGTTCGCTGTTGGAGATCGATATTTTTACACAGATGTTGTCTCATCTTTATTGTACTTTTTATGTGTTCATGTGACTTTCAAAGTAAAGCTTCTTGAATTGTACTGAGTGTTTCATTCAAAGGCAGCAGGGGTTTGGTATTGGTCTGACTTTGCTGGAGGGCTTCTGTCAGGGCATTAGATTTGACCTCTAAAGTGGAGAGCTTGTGGTCAAGAACTTTGGCCATCCTCTGCATAACTAAGGCAAAGAAGGCACTTTCCTCAGTAGCAGGACACGGTGTGAGATGAGGTTGGGATTCAATAGGGTTGACCAATTTAGTTTCCTCCATTGTAGTCATTAGCAGGCAGAGTCTGTCCAAAACAAACAATGTGGCCAGAAAAAAAGAGGAACTGACATCAGCATATGGTAGTGGCACCTCTATGGGCCCGAACATTATTTCCAGAGTGGAAAGGCGTGCAGAAGTACTGTTCAAAATTGTCCAGGTCCAGTCTGGCAGCTGGGGAATATTGAAAAGGTGAGGAGCCTGTGGTTATAAGTCTCTATCAAAAACACATATATATTTACGTAAGGGCACAGTTTCTAGCAGAGTTGGCTTTACCTCTGTATACCCAGGAAGGACCTCAAGGACCAACCCAGATTCCCAACGCTTTACAACTGGTCACACATTTCTTGAAAGTATCATGTATATCTAGTGTGCATTCTGCAATTAAGAAATTTTGCAACGTGTTTTGGTCACCTACCTACTTAAATCTTTTCTCCATGTTTGACAGTTTTATGCCACACTCCTGTTTATTTTGCATTGTATTACTTTTTGCAAGACTGTGACCTATTAGTCATGTGATCTTCGCCCCCATTGTGTGAGCTAGACTGCTACCCAATGGCAAATAAACACCATTTTAAACATGACCTTGACTGCAACAATTATCAATGAAACTTGCAAGAAAATATTTAAACATGTAAATAGAAATCAACTAAAAAGTATCCAGTATTATTTGAATAGACCTACTTCCACCACCTCTCTCTTCTCCAGCTTGCAGGAATTCGAGGGCTGCAGTGAGAAATAAGAGAGGTTAGCAGTTACATTTGGTAACTGCATGTTTAGTACCACAGGTCAGATTTAGACAAGCCCATTTTAAAGATAGTCTGTGATTATGTCCCTCCCATCCTAGTATCCAAGAACATTCAGAACACTGAAACGATTAAACTACTAAGAAGAGCACTTAAAATTAAAATGCATTATTTCCAACACAAGAGCTGCAATTCTATTGTAATGGAACTGCAATTGACTGTGTGACTAACCCAGTGCTATATTCTAATTCTGTTGCCTATGCATTTCCTCACTGTTGAACCCCTGGAATTTTCACACACCAGTGTCACTGAGAGTGCTAGCAAAAGTTACTTACCTGTGATAACTATGTTTCTGGTGGATACTATATCTACCTGCAGATTCCTCATCTGCACAACAATTCCCAGGTGTCAGACTGGATCCTGAAAACCTCAAAGCCTCGATGCTGCCAGTAGAGAGTGATGGCTTCAGTCTGGGACTAAAGTGACATCAAATGACATCTCTGAGTCTATAAAGCGCCAGCACCAGTGCATTGACATAAGTTTCCCTCCAAATTTTCCAAGCTGTCAAGGTGACAAGGGGTGAACAATTGTGAGAGTGTGCAGCAGCAATATATATATTACTAGTATGGAACCTTATTAACTGTCCCTAAGAGTACGGTTCAGTGAGGAATCTGAAAGTAGATAGAGTATCCACCAGAAACATTGTTACCGCAGGTAAGTAACTTTTCCTCCTGATGGATGCTTCTACTTGCAGATTCCTCACCTGTAGAACAGATTTGACAGCAATACCAAGTCTAGGATGGGGTTTGATGGATGATTCAGACCAGAAAATCCACCAAGACAGATATAGTGAAGTACCCATCCCTGCGTACCTCTGCATCAAGGCAGTAATGCTGTGTAAAACTGTGCAAGGAAGCCCATGACGCTGCTTTACATATTTCTGCAATCGGGACACCTCAAGCCAGTGCTGAAGTGGTAGGCTTAAACTTGGTGGAATGGGCCCTGATTCTTTCAGGCGGTTGCTTCTTGGCACGGGCATAGGCATTTTAATGCAGAGGATGGTCCATCGAGATAAAGTCCTCTTCTGAACTGGCTTCCCCTTCTTGGCTCCATTATAGCCCACGAAGAGCTGGTCATCTGAATTATATTCTTTTGTGCGGTCTGGGTGGTAATTGACTACCCGCCTCGGATCCAACCAATGCAACCATTCCTTCTCCTTTGAAGGATAAAGTGGCAGGTAGAAGGTTGAGAGGGAAATGGATTGAGCCATGTGAAAAAATTTGATGACCTTGGAAAGGAAAGCAGCCCTACAAATGGAGTAGGCAGCAAGGGTAGGAATCTGTAGGAGCTCCAAGCCCTTTAAGTATCAGCGGTGGCGCAGACTCACCCACTTCAGTAATGACTTTAGGACGTTAGCCTGCTCTGTGATTTTAGTATTGCTAACTCTGTAATTTGTACAGTTTGCTAATTTAGCTATTGCAAATACTGATTTCTAACAATGCCTGTCCAGTATGGGTATATTGTAGGGCAGGACCAGAGCATATGGAGGAGATCAGCATCCAAAGCATTACATCTTGGACACATGGAGGAGGAAGCAGGAAAAGTGCTATTAATTCTGTGAGGTGTTAAATATGCCCTGTGTAAAATAGAGAATTGTATGAACTTAAACCTCGCATTGCAGGATACCTTTTTCTAGTATTTAGGCCTAATCCTTATCCAAGAATTTACAAATCAGGTTTGTTTCCCATTTAAGTTTAAAAAGCCAATGCAGAAGATGCCTGCCATGTCCCATGGTATATTATGCTTGTAATAATTTGTGTGTGATTGGTTCCATTCCATCTGAGGACCAGTGTTGATGGACATAGCAAATCAAACTAGCATGGGTTAGAAACAGAATCTCCGAAAGGCCACGAGTGTGGGTAAAGTCAGTATGAGACATAATTATACCATCTTGAAACAATGAGCTCACTGTCTGCTCCCCAGTCTGATCCCATGTGCTCAACCATTGTGCCGCCAGGGTACCTGAGGGAGTAGGAGGCTACGCAGTGGGATGTTCAGTGCATACATCAGAACAGAAGTGGTATATCTTACCGCAAGTCTCCAGTAAGTGAGGGCCACTCGCAGTAGAAGTGAAGCGGTTGGTGGTGGTGTCACTCCATGGCAGATTAGTTTATGGAATTATCCCTTACTCACCTTTGCTGTTGTATGTCCTATCTCCGTCAGATTGTGTCCGGCTAACCAATAGGCCAGCCATTGCAGCTGTACAGCTAGACAATAAGCTTTGAGGTCTGGAGACCCCATGCCTCCAGCATCTGAGAGAAGCTGTAACATAGCAAGATTGACCCTGGGGCTTCCTGGTCCCCAGTTAAGTCCAACCAGAACTGTGTTTGGTAGCTTAAATAACCATGTCGGGACTACCGGAAGATTTACGAAATAATATAAAAGCCGTGGTAACATGACCATTTTTGCGAGGAATAAACAGCCAGCTACAGACAAGGGTAAAGTAATGGAGAAGGCAATTTGTTCTTTAAGGGACTTTATCGTTCGTGAAAGGTCGCCATCAAAAATATCTCAGTAGATATTGTCTCCCAAATAGCGAGAGGTGTGAGAAGCGACCTATAAAGTTGTGACTGAAGAGCCGTCCATAGGAGGCTAGTGCTTGCGTAATGAATCCCAAATCCCTCCGGAGATCTCTCAGATAAAGGATCATATCATCTTCTTATAATGAGATTGAGTGGAGCGCGCAATTCATGAGAATCCCCCATGCTTGGTAATCTTGTCGCATACGCTGCACTAAGGATTCAATTGCCATTATAAATAAATCCGGGGATAAGGGACAGCCCTGTTGTATCCCCTGCAACACCTGATATGCGCTCGAGATGTGACAGGCTGTCCAAGCCCTGGCCATGGGTAATGAGTATTAAAGGTTAAATCGTTTGTTGTAGGTCTGAGGTACACCAAAGCAGGCCACCACCGCCAACATATACAAAAGAGCCAACAGATTTTTAATGAAGTGCTGCGCTGCGAGATTAAGCCATTCTGATCGGAGTGTATCCGTAGCAAAGGGAGCAGCCGACGGGCTAGTATCTTACTCAATATCTTGAACTCTGTGTTGAGAATTGACAGCAATCTATATGAAGTAAGTTCAGTGGATGCCTTTCCAGGCTTCAAGAAGGAGGTCTCCAACGCCTCTGTGGGGGTGGGAGGAAGTCTACCTTCTTCCAATGAAGAGTTCTACAACTTCTCTACTTAGGGGACCAAACGGGCAGCATACATAGAATAAAACCTAATAGGGAGCCCGTTGAAACCCAGAGTTTTATTCTGGGAAAGCTCTTTGATGGCTTCTCGTATTTGCCCTGTTGTTATGGAGGCACCAAGGGCATCCCTATCTTTTGCTGTCACTCTTAGTAGTTCCATCCAGTGTAGGTAAGTGGAAATATCCACAGGGTTTGTGGATGCTGGGGTGGTATATAAACTGGCATAGAAGTCCCAAAAGGACTCAATCCCAGACTGTGTTTCGATCAGTCCCCGAGCTGGTACTGTGATTGAAAGGGTGGGTGTGGGTGAGGAGTCGGGTTGTATCAACAGGGCTAGTAATGCCCCTGATTTACCCACATCAGAATGTGTTCTCTGCATGTAGGTTTTGTAATCTATCACACATAGGTGCTCAAGGATTTCAGCCTATTCTGTGTGGGCCTCCTGCAGGTCTCTAGTTGCATCAGGGTTGGTGAGTGCAGCCTTTTCCAGTAGCCTCAGCTTATGTTCAACACGTATTAGTTGCAGCTCCATATCACTCCTAGCTCCCATCGCTGCACTTAAAGATGTGCCCTGGATCACCACCTTTAAGGCCTCCCATTCGACTAATAAGGATGAGGCTGTACCTGTGTCCTCAGTGAAAAAATGTATTTAAGGGTGTAGCTAGAGTATCCTGGAAGACCACATCTTCTAGGAATGGGAGTCGGGACCCAAACCCATGACATTGTTATTTCCAAAGGGTTGTGATTGGTGAGTGTCTTCTCAGAATAGGTGAGATATAGATGTGCAGGGCAGAGAAACCTGTTGAGGCATGAGTGAAGAATGGGAGGGGGGGAAGTAAAAAGAATATTCCCTCTCTACTACATGACGGTGGTGCCATAAATCCAGTAAGCCCCAACCTTCTGACCGTTGCTTCATTTCCTTGGCCTGTCTGATTGGTGCTGTGTTTGGTAGAAGGGGATGGGATAGGTGGATGTCAATATCAATGACTGCATTAAAATTTCCACCCAGCACCCAGGGATACATGGTCCAGTCTGCCAGCAGAGAAGACAGTTGTGTAAAATCAATATCCTGATCAGTGTTGGGTGCGTAGATACATCCCCGCATGATTGGTGCCCCATCTAGGGTCCCCAGTTAGGAATAAGTAACATTCCCGTCTGTCTATCCTTGTTTTAGTAATTTGAATGGGACCCGGCTACGAAGTCAGATTGTGGCACCTCACGCTAATGAAGAGTAGGAGGTGTGAAACAGCTGCCCATGCCATTGTTTTACACATTTTCGGAGCTTTGTGGGTGATTAAGTGTGTTTCCTGTAGGAACACCATGTGCACTCTACGCATATTCAATTGTGCTACTATCCTATGCCTCTTGTAGATGGACCCCAGTCCCTGCAAATTCCATGTAATAATATTATAAGCATCATGTGTGACAGTCATCCTGTCTTGTCTGCTCTCATCAGGGTTCCCCCACTCCCGCCCACTCCGCCATCTTCTGCTACCCCACTCTCAGGTGTCAAATAGGTGACAATGGAAAACAAGTAATTCCCATATTTAACTTCAAGGTCCAGTGGTAAACAAGCATTGGACGAAACCTATGAAACATCAAAAACGTTTCATACATTATATAAAACAGTGGCCTTCACTGGTGGGGGTGCGTGATAGTAGGTCTTCAACGTCAGAAAGAGGTAGCTGCTATGAAGGCATTTTAGTCCCAGGCAACCGGACCCAGGACCCCAAAGTTCCATTCAGTGGGAAATAAGAGTGCAGTAGTTTTCATCTATTGGTTAAAACTAAGTAAAGGGGTAAAAGATTAAGCCTATGTAATGTAGAGTATGTCCCCATCGTCGTTACAGTAGATTGCACTTACAACCCTTAGTCCAGCAGATCATGCGTCATCTGAGGCGTTATCGTGGGGAACAGCGCCGTACTGCTGGCTGAGTCTAAGTCCGAGACGTTGCCCAGGGAGGAGCTGAAGCTGAAGCTGATGATTCCCTTGGTGTGTCGTAGGGAGTGTGCTGAACGGATCGCAGCACGTTGGCCCTCCAGGGCTTATTTGCTGTGAGGGGGCTGACTCCAGGGCAGCCTTAAGTTTAGACCCTTGGCAGCTGGACCATAGAGCTTGCTGTGCTTAAGGTGGTTCAGGTCGTGGTGGATGCTGTTGTTGCGAATCGGGGAAGTTCTGATCTAGCCAGTTCCATACCTCTTAAGGCATTTCAAAGAAGAGAGAGCCTTGATCATGGAGTACTTTTAGTCTAGGCGGAAAGAGCAGGGCATATTTAATGCCGGCTCTGATTGTTTCTTACCCTCTTGGAAGTTTGCATGCCTGCGTTGCACTAAAATCATGAGGATATATGCCTTCTCGCACATGACATGAAGTAACACATCTCTGTCCCTGAAGTTGAGTATCCTCGCCACATTGGGACACAGAGGTGCTCTGGGAATAGGTTTTCTCGAGGGGACCCTGTGGGCTTTTTCCACCACGAACAAGTCAAACAATCCTGTGGGAGCCACCACTGTGTGGAATCAATTCTCAATAAATTGACTAGGGTGAGCTCCTTCACTGCCCTCCGGGATGCCCACAATCAGAACATTGTTCCCATGGGACCTCCCTTCTGCATTATCCACCCAGCCCTAAAGTTCTTTAACCTGTCTACGCAATTGCAGAAGTTGGCCCGAATACTCTGCTTAGCCAGAAGTGGGCGTAGCAAGGGTCTTTTTGTTAGTTCTAACCTTTTCAGTTAGTTGGTGCTGGTCATCTTTGAGCAGGTTAATTTCTGTTGTAATGACCCCCCCAACCGTTGTTCAAGAAATCCCCAGGACTCCCAGATTTCTTGGAGAATGGCATCTAGTTTGTCCATCTCACGGGGTCCGCTTGTCAGGGGGACGTAGTCCTCCAGAGTTTGTGTCAGAGAACCATCCAAAGGGACAGACTGTCCCTGTGCTTGGAGCATCTGCTTTTCAGATGTGGACTTGGTGCGACCCATTGTGAAGGGGAAACCGTTGTGAGCTTAAGCTTCCAGAGGGGGGAAGAGATATATTGCAGCATCCTCTTTTGTGCTTCTTTTTTGCATGTAGATACCTCTGTTTCCTCCATTGGGCTCGTAAGACACCAGATGATGGGGTCCTCCTTCGTGTAACACAACTGACAGCAAAGGCTATGGCCGTGAGCAGCCCGTGGGGGAAGGCCTCTGTCTGTATCATTTGTACGCGTGGCGGTAAAGGCTAAGAGCTGCTGGCACGGCCATTAGCAAATAAAGCATCCTGCTGAGTGACCTTAATGTTGTCAAAAAGTTGGTTCCCAGACAGGAAGTGTCAATGGTTAGATGCAGCTGCTGTGGGGTTTATATCATGTCAATCAGCTCTCCCGAAGTCCATGTTTTGCAGGGAAGGCAATGCTGTGCAACCCATATGTATTGAAGGAGATGTAGAGTGGGGACCAGGCTTTGAATACCAGCAAAGCAGAGGATGATTGTTGTGTGGCCCTTCCCTACATCGGGGTGGTCTGCCCTGAAGCGAGCCCGATCGCACATTAATTGGGCATGATGTTGCCCCTCCCCCTAGTGACACTGGAGTTCACACAGATGTTGGGTGTTCCCCAAGTCCCCCAATACCTTTGGGTTCCAGCAGGTAGATGCCGCCGGCACAGGAAATAGCCCAGCCTCAGAGCAGGGCCTGTTTGACCGTCACGGCTCGAGTGTCTGGCACCCTTATTTTAGGACTCTCAAGAGCCAAGTGAGTCACCAGCACATGGGAACCTCCACTATTCTGCTGGGCCACCCCTGCTGCAGGGGTAAGCCCCAGCGGGATCAGGGCTGAGTGTCACAGGTCCATGTTCCAGGAGGCCTGCTACCACCGTTTGTGTTAATACCACAGGCAGTGGATCGCATGCAAGGTCAATCGTCGGGCAGTGCACTCTACTCACTTAGTTCCCATTGATAAGGCAGCCAGTAAGTACATAAGGGTCTCCGCCGCTTATGGAATGGGTGGCACCGATCGCTGGGGAGGGTGTACACTGTTCTATGCTGCCGGGGCCTTCATCCTGACACCACCAGAACACTCGACCCCAGCAGTACTGCACCTCTTCTCTCAGTTTGTAGCCCGCGCCCAGTGCCAGCCACGGACCGTCCACACCTCACTGGCTCACCCAGGCTCACCTTTAATATATTTGTCCCTGCCGCCGGGGGAACCTATTTTGCCACTCATAGGCCTGAGCGCCGTATTCAGGCCTGAGGTCTCATCTGAGCCCCGCTGATCGCCATGGCAGAAGCGTCTCAATCCTCCCCACCACCTGGGGCCAGGTCAGCTGTTCTCTTCCAGGGGACTGTAGTTCAATCCATGGGGGAGAATATCGTGGGTGAACCTCTGCTGAGACAGCCCCCGAGGCTCAGGTGCCCTGCTGCCTCCAGGGGTAGTCACGGCCTAGGCCGCAGTTCCCACCTCAGGGCTGGGCTCCATGTTTAACGGCCCCCTCAGCCTTTTGTGGTTGTCTTGTCACCTATAAATAGCGCAGGCATTAGGGGGACACCTGTGGGTAGATTTGACGGCCAGATAATGCTTCCAAAGAGGGATAAATTACTGGATGCCGGGATCCGTGTCTGGGAGCTTTGAGATTATGGGTCCACCATCTTTCCACCATCTTTGACGGTTAGCCACGCCCGTGCCCTCCTATGAAGATAAAGATGAATGCCATTGTATAAATACAGGGCTAAGTGTAAAGCTGGAGCCCCGAGCTGCTGAGAATGTGCATAGACTGAGTTCTCCTCTTTAAAGATTTGTACATATTGTAACTGTATGGAAAGCAGCCGAGATATTCTACATAATCTTGTTCAGCCTGATATGTAAGTTGTGGATGAGGAATAAAAGCAGTATTCCATGTGCCCTCCTTTTCGTAGTCTCTTGATTTCACTTAGTTCCCAGTTCTCTGCCTATGCTGCAAACAACTGCACCAGTTTATTGATCGAAGAGTTCACAAGCGGCAAAAAGGAGGGGTCGAAAGCCGACACAATTATAATCACCCCCCAGCAGACTTGGTTCTTAGTTGTCCCATGCTAATATTGGAGCAGAGGAATTCAGAAACTGCGTTTGCCTTATGTTCTGGGCATTATTGCAGCACATCACTTGAATGTCATCCATATTTCCCTGTGCTATAACATAACCTCTTTTCACATCTATATGGGGGACAGAGACCTCAAATGGCACCCCAAGTTGTATTTAAATAAATTAGCCCCTCACATTGTACTTGTAGCTTTCAGCATACACCTGGCACCTAGAGCATCGCTTAAATCTTATCACTTCCTGGTTTGCTAAATGTGTCTCTGGGATGAAGGAAACATCCACTCCTCTTCAAGTAGGTTAAGATTTTTTATATCTTTTTCAGTGACCCCAAACCCCACACATTCTAAGTAAGGAATGCATTTTTGTTTAGCCATTTTGCCATCATCTAGGGATAGATCTGTAATGCACACTGGTGCCTTCAATCCCCATTAAGTCTCTGAGCTTACTGCTGTCTCCTTATTGCCTCTTGTTATGGGGCGTTTTGTGGTGAGGTGCTCGAACTGGGCATGAATAATGTAACTTACCCCAACTGCCATACCCCAGGCTAGAGTGACAAGGACGATCAGACCAGTGAACTGTAACTTTACCTGGCATGAAGTATGTTCTCCTGTGTCTCCATTAGGTAAAGGAGTACTGAAGAGTGGTAGCCAGTTCTTGTTTATTATAATTTTTCTCAAGTACAGGCACTTGATTTCCCTTTTACTCAGAGCCTCCGCAGTACCTGGCCAAGTTCACTTTTGTCATCCTTGCTTGACTCTGTCTTACTCCTTATTTTCCATGGCCCCTTCAAATATGAGATGTCAAGCTTATCCACAGCCCTGTGTGTCAGTTAAGCCCACGGCTGGTCCTCCTCTAGGGTACACCTCCCCTTTGGTATCTTCATTTGCCTAACCTTGCCCAGCGGTGATTGTCACGTAAGATACCGAGGTCTGTTGAAACTTTATCTATTTTGGCCTCCAATACTTCTGTGGATGCATTGATAGCCTTGAGCATTTGGTCCATTTTGTTACCATAACTAAGGTCATGCATTCTTGTTGTCTCCTCGTGTGGTTTCTCTGAGTGCAGCAGTGTGCAATCAGATCCCGACCACAGGCTGCTAATCAAATCTTTTGTGGAAAAGCTCTCACACACTGAGATTTTGGTGAAGTACCTCTCCGTGGTGCCTAGTGATCAGTGAGGGTAGCAGCCCTTATGCCGCTCTAAGTAAATATCAGTTTTAAGCTGTTGCACCCCTCCGAGTGCACCGTCCAGAAGGAAAGAAAGAGAGGAGAGGGCTTAATTAGCCCCAGTTTGTCACCCGTCAATCTCTAGAGCCCGCCAGTGGAATCTGTTGTGCCCCTGGTGTACTTTGTTTAGGCAAGTCTCAGAAGCTCAGGACCTCGACTCCTAAATACAGTTCCTCAATCTACCCCTTATTATGTCTTCTGTATGATTCTTGTGCCTTTAATGTGCCCCAGCCACAGCCCCCCCAACTTCATTTTCTATGCAGTGTCAGCAAATCTATTATCACCATTGCCATCACACCCATGCATGCCCCTCATTCAAAACTCCTATTTCAGCACCCTTTACAACGCAAATTCGCTTCTAGAAAAGGGCCTTCTGTCTCTTTATGGCACTCTGAGGAAGCTGCTGATCAACATGTGGCACCTGCTGGGTCAGTCCAGCACATTACACAGCAACCTTAAGGCACATTGCAAATGAGTGGGGTACAAGGACATCCTCTCAACCCCTAGAATGTGCTGCTAAATCTTCCAGGGTGCTGCGTGCCTCCAAAGAACAGCCAGGCCTCTCCGTCACAGGTTGGCGGATACCATCGTACTCCCGGCAACACACCGTCTAATGCCCAGGCAGCTCTGTTGTTGCCTCCATTCTGGCTCACCTCCTTTGGCACCAACCGGTTCTCTCCCCTAGCTCATTGTTACCCCCAGAATTCAGGAAAATGCGTTTCTGAGCTTTTCGGGCCCTCCACCATGAGGGATGTCGAGATGATTCCGGGCAGAGAGGCAGGAGCCCATTAAGGTGCGCCATCTTTGTGCATCACTAGCCGTGCCTCCCTAATCAGTATTCACATAGTGATAATGGTAAGACACATTTCTTGCTCGTTCACTCATGCACTGATCACATACTTTTTCTAAAAAAAATTGCACTGCAACATGGGAAAGTTACACTTTACTTCAATATTCTAGCCTGAGTTCCATATCACTGGTTTCTGAAACCAACCAAAATTTGATTTCCCTTATGGAATGCATTTCTAAGATACTTATATCACAAAATAGTGTAACTATGACCAGCCGCCATAATGGTTATCATTATATGAAACCCTAACTGCTAATTAGATGTTATAGATAGCATTTAAAAGTTCTGCTCTCCAGGCTCGGGCAGTCATTTTTACCAGTAATACATGGGTTTAGAGGTATCCATGGTCATATTCCACATATTCAAATAAAGGCTGATCCTGGCCATTGTGAAAAAAAACTAGAATAGTACTTGATGCAAGATGAAAAAATAAGATTTCAAAAGGCTGTTATCAGCGAGTGTACGCAACTTCACCAGTATTGGCAAGCCAGTGCATGCATATAATTGAAATATTAAACACTATAGATCTCCATCAATGGTATCTGCTGAACAAAGGCTCTGGTACCTGGGATAGATCACGTTTGAAAGCAATTACAAGAGAGTAAGACAGCTTGATCATTTGAGTTGAAAAAGGCAATTCCGCTCCCTGCAATCCACCATACATTGGCGCTTTAGCTAAGTTGAAATTCCTTTATGGTGACTTATCACTGAGGTTGGTATGAAAGCGTTTGAGGTCGATATTGAAAACTAAATAGTATCTTTTTGAACTTCTAGGATCTTCTCAATGGTTAGGATCAGAATACATGACAGATCCAGAACTTAAGCCTCAAACTAGTTGCACTATGGTGCTTGGGAAGCCCTTCCCCAACTACAGAAAAAATGTTCACCTAGTGTGTAAGCTTTCAGAAAAGTGACTTCTTACCTGCTATAAGAACCTAAAAACAATGGCCCCAATTCCCTATGTTTAGACCAAACATCTAAGTTTACCTTTGTGAATAAGGCTCAATATCCTCTGCCTTTCTGGCAAGTTTAGTTTCAAATATTGATTTCTAGCTGTTATTGTGCTGACTGGATCTCAGCACTTGACTCAGTGAGAAGGAAGAGGTTACAATCATGAGTCTGGTCAGAGGGATATTAGTGCAGAACACAGTGCATGTCAACATCTTCACCAGATCACAGTGCAATAAAACGAGAGACTGAAAAAAAAGTTATTGTAATGAGAAATTAGTACAAGAAAAAGCTGGGACTGTCTCACTGATTTGTAAAGGGACGGAAAATGAATGAGGTAGAGTGTAGTGGTGACAACTGCTTGCTGGAAAGAGTGTACATGCACTCTGTTGCATTTTTAAGAATTGGTATACAAGCTTCAGCAGAATGAAAATATTGATATGAAAATACAGTAAAATAATATTACATTGGCATTGATGTTTAAAAAGCAGCCATTCCATGACAGGGAAAATGTGTGCCCTTGTCCGAAACCAAATAATCAAGCAGCAGTAGATAAGAGTTTCCTCATCCCACTCTCTCCTGTAGAAGCCTGAGGTTCATCTCACCCGTTTTTCCCCATGTGCTGTCAAACTTACATGCTTGTTTCAGACAGCGGAGTGGTGGTTATCTGTTATCAATGACAGACATGCAAATGCTCTATCAAGTTGAGAAGCACTAGGTCAATCTTTTCTGTCTCATTCTGTTCCTCCATTCCACAAAGAGGAATAGAGGTGTTTTCTCTTCTCATGATCGCAAATGGTTTGGACAGCAAAACAAGTGCCACATAATCTCTCACAATCTATACATTCTTGGTTGATCATGGACTGGAATTTAAGCTTCAGAAAGATCAATAGCCACATTTGATGAAAGGCTCACCTTAGAATACCAGGGGGAAGTCCACATCTGTTGAGAGATTGAAAATGAACAAACACAACTTTAACATGCATTAAAATATAGCAGTAAACATAGCATGTTCCCGCAGATGTAAAATTGAGCCCTCAAATGGGAAAGTTATACTTAACAATATAGTTCTTCCTCCAAATGTTATACCATTGGTGTCTGTAACCATACAAAATTCATTCCCCATCAAGAAGGGTATCAATCATAAAGTTGTGTAAATGTGACCACCACACATAATATATTTTTTTTACAAACTTTGTGTATTGGTTCTGTTAATTTTATCATACAATAAATCAATGTTCAATTAATTTACAGGGCTTGCAAACTCTCATTGACTTACTATAGTATCAATACCAAATGGCCTATGCACTGCCCACACCCCACCCCTTCAACATGGAGTCAAATGTGCTACTTAGCTAATATCTAGAGCCCCTAAACAAGATATAAATAATGGTTATTCAAGACCCATCCCCCTTTTCATTCTTCTGCATTGTAGTAGTTCTTTTCAATTTATTATACATACATATATATTATTTTTATATAATTATATAAATTATATCAATTAAATATATAAAGGATAAAACATTTGAAGCAAGCCAAACATTTAAAATAGGAAATCAGGGTGGAAGGATACATGAAAAAGTATTTACTAAAAGTAATATTCCAGTTTCTTTTTCTTATAATAAATCCCATATCAAAAGTGATGCAGTAATTTAAGCATAACAGCCAAAATGTCCAAAAGACTTTAGAGTGCGTCACAAAATTGAGTAAAACATATTGATATCCACTACTGTCAAAATGATATCAGCCCAGTCTTTATAGGATGGAGAGCTAGAACACCTCTAGTGTGAAGGCGAAACTGAATTTCTGGTCAGTCTCCTCCACCCCCCCCCCCAAAACCTAATTGAAGCATTTTATTCTGCTCATTGTTGATGAAGTCTTTCATAAATCTTGAAAAGAAGAAGTCCTAATTGCATAGTCACAACTTGATCCATTTTTATGGTTATTTTTCAGTCTCGGAGTCCTTTAATAGAATCGTGTTTTCCTCTACTTCTTCTGGTGCTGTGCCCTTGTTCCCATCTTGATCCCTGACTGCTTTGTGGGTAGTATTCTTCCTATAGATCTTCCAAGGAGTCAGAAATTGTAATTTCCGAAACACACATTTTCCTCTTGTGGGAGACTGATAACCTTGACTTGTGAATTCAAGTCAAACACCAGTTCAAATAGAAATGCCCATCTATACCTGATCTCTCTTTTTCTGAAATCTCTACAGACTGTTTGGAAAACTCTTCTTATGTTTGAAGGGCTCTAAGATAGGTCTGCAGTGTGCAATCCTTGTACACAATAGTTTCAAAGCTTCCCATATTATTTTGTCATTTAATGCTAAGGAGAACAAATTTACTAAAATACCTCTCAGTCATATCTCTTGTGCTGTTTCTTGTGCACCAACTCTATGACCTGTTGAATATTGTATTGAGAAGTCCTTGTTCTCTTGGGAGATATGATGAAAAAAGGCTGTGTCATAAGTTTCTCTGACATCTTCCTTCACATTCCTGATCCTTAAATTGTTCCATCTTTATCTGTCATTAATATGTCTGTCACACATTTCTGAGATTCAGTTTTTCCAAATTATAGAAAGTGTAGTGTTCATGTCTCCTACCTTTACACTTAATGTCAATATTGCTTGAATATCTTTGTATATATTGCAGATTGTACATGCAATCTCACTTTTTATTGATTGTAGCTGTCCGGTGAAGATTTTAATCTGCATGTCTTGTAAGTCTGCTAAAAATATTAGCGTGCCTTTTTTGTTAGGGGGAAAGTTTGCCTTTTAATGGCAGTCAAGGCACTGGCCGACATTTCGCTGTATCCTCCTTTCTATTGTGTGTGATGTTTTTATTTTCTCCACCTTTTTAACACCAAGAATATAGGTCATGTCATATTTATTGCTAACATTCTGTTTGTGTCTTGGGTGTGGACTATACAAGGGGGTGGGGTGGAGGAGACTGACCAGAGTCTTGAGCAGTTTTCTTGTTCACACAATATTTCTGAGGTCCCCATTTACAGCACTTGAGCAGCCATTTTAAGGGGGTCCAAGTGGACCACACTACTGAAACAACCACCAGAGCAACTGCATTGTTCCAGCGCTGCTTATGCCCATTAATCATCTTTTATGAGCTATGAAAACATTATCTGCTGACTAGATGTCACTGGTGCAACCCAAAGGTTCTGCTTCTTAAGCGTTACACAGTTGGTCATTTGGCAATAGGGTTTCATCATAATGATAGGATGCAAACCAGCCATGGTCAGTATTAGAACCATTCAAATATAACTGCTGATCCTGACCATCATGAAACAATATGGTTATACTACATGATGCTGAGTTTAAAGTGCTGTGGTTATGAAAAATAGGCAAGCATATAAAAGAGATTTTGAAATGCTGGAATTAGGGCAGCTATCCAATTCACTAGTAATAGTAGATAAATACAGGAAAAATAAACAATGGAACATTGTAGGTATCCATTAAAGGCATGTGCTGGGCAAAGGCTTTGGTTGCTGGCATCAGAATGAATAGCTATTACAGCACAGTAAGAGAGTCCAGTAGTGAGACTGTCCATCCTGCTATGGATTACTCCAAAAAGTATTGGGCTATTGTTTTAAAACTTTGTTAAAGAAGATGTAGCGTTTTAGTCACAGTACAGCAAGCCGTGAATTTGATTGTAAAGCCTAGCACTAGCCAGGAAGAATCAATCAAGATTGTTTTATGTAGTGACTTATTTTGGCTCTGACAACCAGTGTTGTGGTCGTATGTAGTCTTGCTTATAGGTAGGGTGTGGACATTTTGGATTATCCTATCACGTTGAACTTGCTGCTATTTAAATAAAACAGCGCTATTGCTTTAACTAGACATTTGTCTCTGTTCAGAGATGAATGAAATTGTAGTATTAGTTGATGGGGTGAGAACCCACCTCAAATAATTATGCCATTACTTCTCAGGTTGACCCACAAATGTCGATAAATAAACGTGTGTGTAAGAAAGTGCCTCATTTTTTAGGATCACTCCCCAAATTTTGGGACTGATGCTGCTGGTTTTTAGACTCTGAAGTGCACTGGGATCCATTGACTAGGCACAGTGCATGTGCTTTAATCACTAGTATCAAAAGTATATCTACATTTGGCTAATCCATGATTGGCATCATTAACGTACCTACAAGTACTGATTTCATTTCCCCCCCCATTTTGCAACAATCTCCGAGTGGCAGTACTCAATTTGATAATTGTCTCATAAATAATCTTTAACAGAGCAGGCTCTTGAAGATAAACCTATGCTCTGACTGCCTGAAGTTTACTTATAAGTAACTTGTATATGGGACAGAGTGTACCCAGAGCTAGTAAATAAAAGGACAGTAGCAGTTTTTGTGCCACTGCTACCGTGACAAGGTTTGAACATGGCTTTAGGTCTGCCAATGCAGCCTAGGCGAGCAGCTTTAAAACTGTCAACTTGACATTACAAAAAAAGAACACTCTTGTAATTCACCCTAGGGAAGGGCTTAGTAGCCCATGAGGCAGAGTGCTGAAAATATTAAAAAGAAAGAAATGTTCCTTTTTCTAATACATGTACCAACAATGAAAACACAAAATTTTCATTTTCACTCTAGCAAGGCCGGTTTTCCCATTGCCTAGCATGGAGTTACACTACCAACGTGTTAAGTGCTAACTTCCGTGTGGGACCACTGCTACAAGTTATCAAATTCATTTGTACATTAAACCTGACTCAGCTGAAGTCTGATTAGAATAACTTTTAATATTAAGGTGACTCCACAAAGTCACCACTTCTTTGCCCTAAAGTTCTGGTACCGTTGTTGATTAATTATAGCAGTTGGCAGTAAAGACGGCCTGCTTTCCTTCTGCCAGGATGTGTGAAGGCTACCTAGGAAGGGGAACAAAGGCTCTACTGGAGGAGACGGTATCAATTCCCCCGGCCAAGATGGCCCTAAGGTGGTGGGCAGAGATGGCCTAGCTTCAAAGGGGCTACAGCCTCTGAAAGGCAAATGCAAGTCACACCTAGTCATGTCTGTTCCTTTGTGTAGGCAGCCAGGCTGGCATTTCCTCCAGAGGGGAAAATCCATTGCAAAACCGATTATCCAGAAGGGGTGACTAATTATACTCAACACACCTCAACACACCTTAGGGATGTACCTATAGCTCTGACCCAGGAACAAGGGTCCCGAAATCTTGGATCTGGGAAAAGATGCACTGTGGGATTGTTTAGTGCCATCTTCACAGGAAGTGATGCAAGAGAGGGTGGGTGGGGTGGCCCAGTGGGAATTGTAATTCCTTGGACGAGTGAGTCCTCCCCACCCACGAACTCTAAATTGGCATAAAAATGGCACCACTGGCTTCCAACCACAGAACAATGCTGGACTCGGAAGCCACAGAAGACGGACTGGGCCTGCTCAACCTGTGTACCTCAGGCAAAAAGACTGCACCCAGGAAGACTGCACCTGCTGTACCTACTGTACCAAAACTGGGCTTCAGAAAAGGAGATGCTTCTCCTACTATTGAACAAGAGGCGAGAGACACCAAGGGCTGGATTTGCTCCCACTTATTCCAAGGGCCAGTGAGTGGCCTCAGAGGGCTAGTTGGTGAGCCTCTTCTTAAGCTCTAGGGACACAAAAGCTAAAGAAGTCTGAACCTGCACAATGTCCAGCTGGCCGGTAGCCAATGGAGTTGCCCTGAACTCTGTTGGTGTAGCCTGTAAAATTGAGTCCTATCTCCCAAGAAGTACATCCCAGAACCTGAAGCCTGGCTTAATGCTAGAGGGTACTCTTTCTTCCCACAGACCTGAAACTTGCAAGCCAAATGCAAAATATAACATTTTTGGGAAAAGAGTCTGAGGTTTCCACAAACTGGCAAGTAGCTGTAATCTAGCACAGATTACTGTACTTAGTGGTTCGTGGGTAGCCTTCAAAGCTGTCAAGAACCAACACTTCACTTGACCACTGCACTTTGCCAGCCAATCAACGTCGAGCCCAATGCTGGCCTCAAGCTGCAGAGGATCCCACTTACCTCACCGTTGGCAAGAAAAAGAACCAGAAAAGTTTCTAAATGCAAAGGTAAAATCTTGACCAGGACGAACCTGGCATCCGCACCAACCCCGACTTCCATTGTGGTCAGCCTGAAACTTTGACTTTACCCTGGACCCTAATGCTCATAAACTACTACTGTGTGATAAGCACTGATTTACAACCTTTTAAAAAGTTTTCAGGATGAAAGGAAGTGATGCATGGAAATCTTGCAAAAATCATAACCCCTGTTCCCTTCATCTGATTTTTGTAATTTTTATGTCTATTTAAAGATAAAAAAATATATTATTTTTATGAGCTGGAGCAGGGTTTTTTTTCTTAATTGTTTTGGTACTGATAAATGCTTTACACTTATTTTCCTTTGAGGTAAGTCTGATTGCTCTATGCCACAGCTACCCAGGACTGAGCTAAAGGTTTGATTTAATGAACCCTAACTAGACCCACAGTCACATTATTACTTGGTGAAGTCCCACAATCATCCCAACTAATAATCAGTTTTTCACACACTCCGATTAACCCTGCGGAAGCTTGACAAAAAGCAGTTAGTCGTAACCTAGAGGCAACGTGTAAAGTATTTTTGCAACACCCCAACAGTAATAAAGTGAAGACAACACCCAGAAAAATCTCAAACCAATTTAGAAAAACAGAGAATATATTAATAAATCCAATGAATGCAATTTTTTAAAAAAAATCCAGTAAATAACCAAGCAATATGAATTTCTAAATGTGAAGGTTAAAAATAGCGCTAAAAATTACAAAGCTCCAACCTAGTAATTTACCTTGTCGCATTAGAAGTCACAAGTTTCGGCCCAGGATCGATACAAGGACCAGGTTGGTCTGGGTCCAAAAGTTACATTCTGGCTTAGAAGAATTCTTGAGAAGGTAGAGTCATCCTCAGAGCGAGACAGAAATGGAGAGCTACTGGACAAAGGCTTGGTAAAGCCATCGGGGAAGCCAGAAAAAGCTCCAAGCATGAAGTATAAGGCTTTCACACCAGGGAGTTTGTCATCATTGATGGGAGGTCCCACTCACACATATCAACGTCAGTGTACCTCTTTCTACTCCTCCATCGGTCTGTCAGTCTAGATCTTGACGGATGGCACAGCTTTGATGTGTTATGTCAACAAGTAAGGGGGAGTAGGGTCTCACCTCCCTCGTCTGGAGGTTCGGAGACTGTGGTCTTAAACACACTGCCAAGGGATCTGGCTGACTGTCAATCACCTAGCAAGGTCTCTGAACATCAGAGCTGACAACCTGAGCTGGTGTTATCTTGCTGGTCATGAGTGCCATCTTCTACCGGAGGTAGTCCAGGCCATCTTCGCCCAATGAGGCACTCTTAGCTGGACTTATTAGCCTCTTCGGAAAATGGTCAGTGCCAGAAATTCTGTGCCTTTCAGTATCCTTTGAGGGGAGTTTTGGGGGATGTGTTTTAGTTGAGGTGGAACTTTGAACTCCATTACTCATTTCCCCCCTTACCCTTGATTCTTTGGGTTCTGAGGAAGGTTTGCCAAGACTGGGCCCAAGTCATTCTTATAGCTTCTGATTGGCTGAGAAGGGTGTGGTATGCAGACCTCCTGCGCTTCTCTACATTTCCTCTGCTTCACCTGCCATTCAGGCTGGACCTTCTCTTTCAGTCGAAAGGACTGGTTCTGCATCCCAGTCTCCGAGACCTCCACCTCCATGCTTGGAGTTTAAGCCGGGACAATGGAGCTTTTTTCAGATGCCACTCGAGGTGGTAGACATCATACTGACTGTGTGTCGTTCACCCACTAAGTCAGAATACTCTGGCAGATGGAGCAACTTTATTGCTCGGTGTGCGGACATTGGAATGGATCCTTTGCAGGCCAAGATATCCCAAGTGCTGCAGTTTGGGCTTTCCCTAACTCAAAGAGGATGTGTCATTGGCATTGTAAATGGCTATTAAGCCATCTTGTCTGCTTTCCTCTGTCTGAGGGATCCGCCATTCCTGTTTAAGTCTCCTATTGTATTATTTTTACTTAAAGACCTGACATTTAAGGCCTTTTTCATTGCACTTTATTTGTAGTTCCTTAGTAGGACTTGAATTTGGTTCTTACATTTTTGATTGGGATTCTGTTTGAGCCTCAAAACAGTTGTATGCTTCACATGTTGAATCTCAAAACGATGGGCCTGATTCACAAAGGTAAATTTAGACTTTTGGTTTAAGTTTAGACTAAACGTCTAACTTTACTACTTTTCGGTATTCACAAAGGTCAGTTGCAAGTAGTATCTTTATGTACGAACTCTGGGTGGAATCTTCGCACTCGGGGGAGGGGGGAAGATTCCACCCCAAGTGTGGAGATTCTGCCCGAGTGTGGAGATTCCACTCTGGGTGCATAGATTCCGCCCCAGGGGCTGACGTAAAGATACTACTCGCAACTTACCTTTGTGAATACTGGAAGTCATAAACTTATATTTTTTGTCTATGTTTACCTCTGTGAACCAGGCCTGGTGTTTGTGGTTGCCGTCACGTCTGCTAGACGTGTCATTAAGATGCTGGCCATGTGCTGTCCTCCCTTGTTCACTACCTTCTTCACAGACAAGTTGAGAACCAGCTTTCCTTCCCAAGATGATTATTTTTTTCCACGTGGCCCAGTCCTTTATCCTATCAACTTTCTACCTTCCACCTCAGCCTTCGAAGGAGGAGGAACAGTTGCATCTGTTGGATCCGAGGTGGGTAGTCAATTAATGCCTGACCAGCACCAGGAAATACTGTTAAGATGTAGAGATCTTCATGGGCTATTGTGCAGCCAAGAAGATGACTCTATGCAGTTGGATTATCCTTTGTATTAAAATCTGCTACAGCCTTGCCAAAAAGGAGCCTTCTGAAGGAATCAGACCCATTCTACCAGGGCTAAGTCCACCACTTTGGTACTGACATGCGGTGTCCCAACTGCGGAGAAAAGTAAAGTGGCAAAATGGGTTTCCTTGCACACCTTTGTGAAGCAATATTCCACTGATGTGGAAGTGTGCAGGGACGGGCACTTGGCTAGGTCTGTCTTGCAGGATTTCCTGGTCTGAATCTTCCACCAACCCTCCTACTAGACAGGGTATTGCTTTGAAATCTGTTTTACAGGTGAATAATCTGTAAGAAGAAGAATCCATCTGAAGAAAAAGTTGCTGACATCCAGGAATGATGTTTCGGATGCATACTCCATCTACTTTAAAATTCTATGTCAGGACCGGAGGCTCAGATTATGCTTCTCTTTCTATGCTTTATTTTCCAACAGCAGCCAATACGAGAAAACAATATAAAAAAACTACATATCCCATATGTCAAAGATTACACACAATAACCATAGAGAACAGAGAATAAAACACAAAGAGGCCATGACACTTCCTCTTTCTTTGCTGCTTCCGCAGTCAGCTAAGTACACTCCTTTATTCTTGCTATGTTGCTTGATTGTATCTCAGCGCGCGCCGCTCATTTTTTTTCTCTTTTGTGGAGCGGGAGCAGGAGTGTTGGCTCGTCCGACTCAAAAGGCTCCGGTGAGGCGGATCGGCAGCAAGTTCAAAGCGCGCGCTTCCTGCGTTGCGCGCGTTTCTTCCCTCACGCGCCCGCGCTTTCTCGTTGCCCTGACGACCGTACTCTGTAGACGCGCTGTCAGTGTAACGAGAGGACGCGAACGCTATCTCCCGTCGGATCTCGTCCCTGCACTTAGTTTTGAGAGGTTTTTTGGACTATTCTAAGCTTCCTTTTTATGCCGGACCGCCTTAGACTTACTCCCTGACGCCCTGAGGTCACGTTCTGACCAGGGCTGTACAATTGAATTAGGCGCTGCCTAGAGTGCTGCAGGCTGGCTCCCTCCACACTCTAATTTCACTTTCAGCAGTTTTGAAATTGTTTCTACTACTTTCAGCCTGCTGGGGTGTGCACTCCCCCTGACTGTAGTCTTTGGCTACCCATAATCTACGTTTTTTTACGGGATAAAATTTTGCTGAATCCACGTTCCCTGCGTGGCTCTAACAAGATGGCCCACTCATACTCTTAGGAGGATGAAGAATACTTTGGGGATGAGCCTCCCTTTTTTGATGAGACTCTGGCTGGCGCATTGGACAATACGGTGCAGCTATCCATAAATAAAGCTCTGGAGAGGGCACTGGGTCCCCTCACGGTTCATTTTGAGAAGTTTGCGCGCCAGAAGGGTTGGTTGCCCCCCATTGCGTCATCGGAGGAGACTCTCTCAGACCAGCCCTCTACCTCTAAGGGTAAGGCTAAGGCCAAATCTTGGGCTCACTCCGATATTTTCAGAAAATTGGCATCTTCCATCCAAAAGGAACATGGCTACAGTTCCTCCCAAGCTCAGGAAGCTTATGGTTCTGATTTGGACCAGTCATCCTCCAAATCCTCGTCCGGATCAGATTCCGAGGAGGATCTCGGTCCCAGGCCAGGCGCGGGCAAGCGCAAAAAGTCTGAGTCGACCAAAGCCCCTCCTACCAAAGCTCCTAAGGTACTGACGTTCAGTCCAAAAGAGATTGTCCACCCTCGCTCTTCCAGCTGGGTTCCTCTACCCGAGGTGGCTGAATACCTCCAAAAACATATGAGGGCTAGTTTTGATAAGGATGTGAGGGCCCGGCTTCGGGCAGAATGCCCTTGCCCTGAGTTGGAGGGTAAGGTTACGGATACAACGGATGTGGACCCAACTATGGTCACCTTTTTAAAGAAATGTGCGAAAGACCCTAAAAAAGGCCTCGACCGAGCTTGGCGAGCTTGCCAAGACAAGCTTCTTGACCTCTCGGGTCCTCTAGCCAAGATCTTAGAGATGGCTTACGTGGCCAAAGAGTCGCAATCCCCTATCGATCCGTACATCTTGGTAGGATGGGCTCAACGTGCCATTTGCCACTTGGGTAATGCCAATGTGGCTTTGTCAACAGAGAGGAGACGTTCTATCCTCATGCGAATTGATCCTCAGCTTACGGAGCTCGCCACCTCAGAAGCGGGTCCGGTGGCACAGGGGTTACTGTTCGGGGCTCCTTTCATCAAGGATTTGGCCAAGTTTGCTGCGACTTTCAACACCATGGACAAGGCGCAGCTGTCGCTCAAAAAGGTTTTCAGGGAGACTCTTTTTCGGAGGGCCGGGCGTCTGCGGGGGCGCTCGTCTGGCCGCCTCTACTACCAAGGCCCCCGTCGCGAGTCCCTCTCCAGAGGCCGCGGTTACTACAGGGAGCCACAAGCAAGTTCTACCTTCTATCCCACGCGTCCCCGTGGAGGTAGAGGTCGCTACCGCAAGTCCTCGTCCAGAGCTCAGCAAGGAGACTCCCAGGATCACGCCACTTCAGGTGAGACTAATCCATCCTTCCGAGGTAGTTCTTGGGGGCAGGGTTCAATCTTGTTTAACAGAATGGCAAAAGTTATCCAGAGACCCATGGCTCTTACAAACCGTTCAAGGGTTCAGATTGGAATTTTACCAGACCCCTGTTCAGCGAAGTCCCCCTCCTCTTCCCCGTTTTTCCCGTCACGATATCGACATCATAGACTCCGAGGTACAGGCGCTCCTCAAGAAAGGTGCTATTTGAGAGCTGGTTCTCACCCCAGGGGTTTCCTGAGCTCCATTTTCCTGGTAGACAAGAAAGGGGGAGGTTCGCGCTTAGTCTTAAACCTCAAGGAATTCAACGCATGGCTGGTTTACAGACATTTCAAGATGGAAGGAATCCATCTTCTCAGGGACATTCTGCAGGAAGCGGATTGGTTAGTGCGTCTAGACTTAAAGGACGCCTACCTAAGTATCCCTATTTTCCCACCTCATCGGCGTTTCCTTCAGTTTCTGTGGCAAGACCAGTGCTTCGAGTTTCAGGTTCTCCCCTTTGGGCTTTCCTCCGCTCCTTGGTGCTTCACCAAGGTAATGAGGCCTGTAGTGGAATCCCTTCGGGCAAGAGGTGTGTGTCTGATAGTCTACCTCGACGACCTGATAATTATGGCTCAAGGCCCCCTTCTCCTGCAGGTCCACTTGTCTTGGATGATCCAGTTACTCCAGGATCTGGGTTTCATAATCAACCAACCCAAGTCTTGTCTCCATCCGTCCCAACAGATGGAGTTTCTCGGCTTCAGGATAGACTCGGTGACATCTCAGTTATTCCTCCCTCCGCTGAAGGTGCGCAATATCAAGAAGGAGTTGCGCCTACTGCTGTCCAGACAGAAGGTGTCTTTGAGGAACTTAGCCAGGATGGTGGGGCTTTTATCTTCCTCGATCCAGGCTATTTTCCCGGATCCCCTACATTACAGAGCCCTTCAACGGCTCAAGATCTCTCATCTACAGAAGGGCTTGTCTTATACGGACTTAGTTCCTCTGAATCCAGAGGCCCGCTCGGAGATAACCTGGTGGTTAGAGCACATGGAGGCCTGGAATGGGCGAGCCATCTTCGGCTCTGCCCCAGATGTCATTCTGGAATCGGATGCCAGCAGATGGGACTGGGGAGCCCGGTGCAGGGATGTGACCACCGGGGGCCGTTGGTCGGAGGAGGAACTCCACCTCCACATCAACTGCCTGGAGCTTCTAGCCGGATCCTTTGCAATCCGGAGTGTCTCGCCGCTGAAGGCGGATTGTTGCATTCTCTTGAGGATGGACAACATCTCCGTGGTCAGGTATGTGAACAAGCTGGGGGGTACCAGATCCCCGACCTTGGCTCGCATTGCCAGGGATTTCTAGCAATATTGCCTTCAGCATCGCCTCTTTGTAATTGCAGAGTACCTCCCGGGGACTCGCAACACAGTAGCCGATTGGAATTCCAGATTCCTCCGGGATTCCAGCGACTGGATGCTACTTCCCAAGGTGTTTGCCTCAACCACAGATGGGGCCCTTTCTCAATAGATTTCTTTGCCTCGAGATTGAATCGACAGCTGCCCCTATTCTTCAGCTGGAGACCAGATCCGGAGGCGGTGGCCACCGATGTCTTTCTCCAGGACTGGTCTCCCCATCTAGCGTATGCCTTCCCTCCGTTCAGTATGATTCCTCGAGTAATTGCCCAAGTGCGTCGTCTGAGAACGGAGATTGTGTTGATTGCCCCTCTTTGGAGGGCTCAGGCTTGGTTCCCCTTAGCGCTCGACCTCCTGTGCGATTTCCCTCTCCTAATCCCTCCTCTTCAGGACCTTCTCCGGGACCCTCTGGGGTCTCCGCATCCCTTGATAGTTCAGGGCAAGCTTCGTCTGGCAGCTTGGAAAATATCAGGAGTCATTGGTTCCTGCCAGGCATTTCAGAACAAGCTTCTAGATTCATCCTCCAGGCCTGGTCCCCCAGTACTCTCAAGCGGTATGCTTCGGCTTGGAGACGATGGAGTAATTGGTGTAAGGAACGGCGTTCCGATCCCTTTAATGCTGATGTCAGTTTAGTGGTCAATTTTCTGGCTTCGCTGGCGGCTTCAGGCCTAGCTTTCAGATCTATCAATAATTACAGATCTGCTTTTTCCGCCGGTCACTCTCCAGTTCAAGGCAAACCTATCGGTGAGCACAATGTTGTCTGCAAATTAATGAGGGGTATTCGTCTGTCAAATCCTCCGCATCCCAAGTATGCCTCTCTGTGGGACGTCAATGTGGTGCTTACGTTCATTTCGTCCTGGCCAGATAACGAATACCTTTCTCGTAAACAACTCTCGGCCAAATTGACCTTATTGCTATGCCTCATTTCTTGCAAGAGAGTATCGGATGTGCGCGTCCTTGATTTGCAAGGCAGGATTTTTTCCCCTTCGGGGGTCTCTTTCTCGATCTCTGGACGTACTAAAACGGGTATCAGATCGGTTTCGTATCCTGCTTTCCCTCATAACCCCAAATTATGCGTGGTACAATGTTTGAAGGCCTATGAGGCGGCTACAGAAGCATTCCGTACAGACCCTAGGGGTCAATTGTTGATTGCTATTTAGAAACCTTTTAAACCAGTATCGTCAGCTACGCTAGCCAGATGGATAAGGTGGCTTCTTTCTGAAGCAGGGATTAATGTCTCCATGTTTGGAGCTCACTCAGTCCGTGGAGCTATGGCTTCAAAGTCCTTTAGTTTAAGCATGAGGTTGGAGGATATTATGAGGGCGGCAGACTGGTCGTCTGAATCTACCTTTAAGACCTTCTATCATAAGCCCATTGTGGACATTGCATCGATTGTGGTGGATCAGCTTTGAACTAGCATAATCTGAGCCTCCGGTCCTGACATAGAATGAAAATTTTTCAAGCTTACGCGTTAAGAATTTTCAATTCTATTAAGGACACGGAGGCGAGGATTATCCCTCCCGTGTGACAATAAGACCTCTGCTTACGAGTTAAGTATTCTCTTTACAGTTGATGTCTCATTGTGTGCCCTTCCTGTGATATTATCAATGCATGTAATGTGGAAAACAATGTTTCTATGACACATACTATTATTAGTTTTGTCTTTTTTCCTCACAGGTGTGGATCAGAGTTGAAATTATTCGTCCCAAGAATGTTCAGATCGGGATGGTTTCATCCGTTTCCTTTCCGGGGATCCTGTCTTTGGATGTTGGATCGTGTTTTGTCTGATTTGATGACGTTGCAATTATTGACTCTTACTGACTGAATTCTCGCAAAGAAAGAGGAAGTGTCATGGCCTCTTTGTGTTTTATACTCTGTTCTCTATGGTTATTGTGTGTAATCTTTGACTTATGGGATATGTAGTTTTTTTATATTGTCTTCTCGTATTGGCTGCTGTTGGAAAATAAAGCATAGAAAGAGAAGCATAATCCTCGCCTCCGTGTCCTTAATAGAATTGAAAATTCTTAACGCGTAAGCTTGAAAATTTTTCATTCCTCACCAATCCACTCGGCTCCTAGTTTTGATTGATGAATCATTCACACAACTAATAAGATTCCATAGTTTCTATATATATTGGAACTGTAAACTCATGATTTTTCACTCAATTAATCAATCGGATTTCCACAGCCCTGCTAGTGACCCAATAGGGTATCCAGGTGCTTGCAGGCCCTGGGACGCTCATTCAAACAGTCACATCTTGAGGCCCCTTCAGAACTGCGGAAGTGAGAGTCTGGAGCTGAATGAGGGGGCTCTGATATAGGAAAAGGAGCACCCTCCACTTCTGCTTCAGTGGATGTGAGGAGTGAAAGCAAGTGAAAAGAAGGACATTCTTGACGGTTGGTGGAAGTTCAGGCCGTGGTTAATATAGGCCGGTCCTTGATTATGTAGCTCCTGGTGTGTGTGGGATAGCAGCTTTAATTGACATCTCATCTGAATGGGAAGCCAATGGAGTTGCCCGAGATGGGGTGTGATGTGGCTTCAATGGATAAAGAACTCCTCGCTGTCGTTGGTGCTGGTTTCAATGTGTGCGGCTAGGGCTACCTGCTTTGCTGCCCTCCGCAGGCAGTGGTATGGGTTGAAGTAGGTCTTGAAGGCTATGGTAACCAACTGTTTCATGATTACGGGTGAATAAGAGGAAAGTAATATAATGTGGGACACAGAAGTGTCCTCCTTTTTCATCTCTGTTTTCTAACTTCATCCTTTATGTATTTATATAAGCACATGAACATTTGAAATCTATGGTATTAATGGTATTGCCCATTTAAGATCAATTTGTTATGTTGTGTCCCTGAAAGCCTTTTGTTTACAAAGGATCCTTATAGACAGTAAAGTATATTTTTTATGAATAAGAGGTAAAGCAATGTGCAAACTAGAAGAAAGGATTGTGTGGGACATGATATTACATTTTCCATCTTTACTTCTGTTTAGGATTTCTATTTCCATTTTGTACCTATACCTGCATATAAGCACTTTTACAATTTTTAATTTTACAATTTACATGGTAATGTCAATCTGAAATCAATTTGTGATGATTGAGTCCTATTACCCCTACAGATGGCACACCACAGTTCTGTGTGATTATAAGTGATGCAAATGAGACTATGTGGGATGTAATAGTATGTTTTTTTTTTTTATGCCTGGTCATGTAAGCACACAAGCACTTTAAAATAACTATTGTATGGGTAGGAGCCGAAACACATTGGATCTATGGCATTATGAACGAATAAAGCACATTTCATACACCAACATCATGCTTAAGGCGCTTTTTCTGCCAGCTGCAAAGTAGTCTGTGATATATATGTGTATATCGTGACAAAGGTCCGGAGGGGGTTCGAAATGCATTGCTTATACTCTACAATAACATAATAAAGTATTTAAGCTAATTCAGTCTGGGAATGCTGCTACTTCTTTGATCGGAAGGGAGATCTGGATATATATATATATTCACTAAAAAAAACAAGGTTACATGGGTGTTATACTTAGATTAGTTTGGTTCAGATTTTACATGAACAAACCATAGAAATTCAGCTGTTACAGCTTTATAAGACAGCAAAAAAAAAGGATTTTGCACATTTCTGTCATTGGGCTATACTTGGGCTACATTTGGGTAATATTTGTGTTACATTTGGGCTCTTTTGGTCTCTGGTGGCCATCTTGGAAGACTTATTTGTTATGTAGCTCCCTAATTTCCTCATTTACTGCAGTATCCTCAGTAGCAAATGCTTTCAGTTTTCCACTTTGATTCCATCAAGAATAGTGTTCAGATGTGCCACCCTTTTGGCATAAAGTCAGAATGTTAGCACTCTAGATGCTCATCAGAACACTGTAGTAAAGCTGCTCATCACCAGGGAGTTAACTGGCAGCTTGCTGATGGTTTTGAAATTGTGTTTTTTAGTCTCCATACCAGAATGTTCTAATGAAATAGAAGAGGAAGATATTTGAGAACTCTATTAAAACATTCCCTAATTTTTCTTTCTACAACACATCATTTTTATAACAAAATGACCCCCCCCCCATCAGTTTGTTCCTTTCTAAATTAAATGTTTTAAAGTTTACCAGTTTGATTTTATCAAGATGGCTTCAGGTATGTCCCACGTTTGTCATAAGTAAGACAGTTAGCACTCTAGTTGTTCTTTAGAACACTCTGTGAGGCTTCAGTAGTTCACAAGGGAATCAACTGACAGGCTGCTTTTGTTGGAGGTACATGGTTTATTGAGAATGTCAGACTTCATTCTCATATAGCTGAAAAAGATACTTTACAGAAAATATGATCTCATTTCAGCTTCTGGAGCGCCTTCTATAACCTCTATGGGAAAATCATGGGGAAACTTTTCTTTCAAACATGATTAATGAAATTCCACTAGATGGCTTTCTCACAGGGTAAAATCACCTTGGAACACACCACAATTCCTAAAATCATTATAGTACCATGAACAAATTATTTGTGTCTGTCTCCTGCCTAAAGTCTCCTCCTCTTCAATGTAAGTCAGTGGGGAAAAACAATTTCCCAGTTGTTTTTTTTCAAAAGTTTGGCAAGTATGGTACATTGGATCACAGAGGGCAGAAGGAATGGAGTAGGGACATGGACTTGGATATCAGAAGGCGGGAGGGAGATGGGCAGGGGAACCAAACTGACCTAACAGGGCAGGCGTCAGGGGTTGCAGCAGCACAATACACCATAGAGGGCAAGCTGGCTTCAGTGCAGCACAACAGACAATGGAAAGCAATAGGGATGGAATAGGGCGCTGCGCATGAACATCAGAGTGCAGAGGGGAAAGAGGCAAGTGCAGCAAGCTGACCATGCCGGACAGACAGGAGGGATGAGCAGAAGTGAAGGGGCCGGGACACGACAGCGAACCAAACAAGGCAGGAGGGAGGGGAAAGGGGCCGGTACATGGAAAACAGAGGTCAAAGGGCAAGGGTGCAGAAGCAGCAAGCTGACTATGGAGGGCAGGCGGGATGGGCACTGGAAGCACAACAAACCTTGGAAGGTAACAGTGAGAGTATAATGGCACACACAGACAACAGAGGGAAGGTGGGAGGGGGTCAGGGACAGCAAGCTAACCACACATGGCAGGTGGGAGGGCCATGGTGGGCAGGACGGAGCAGGCAGGGGAATGCACAAAGGGCCATAAGAACAGACGTACATGGGAGAGGGCACGAGTGACCTGATGCCTGGGCTGGTTTCTGTGAGCCTGGTGTCATTTTTGGGGGGAGAGTGGCACGCAACTTCAGTCCCGGTACCCGATCCCTCGGGCCCTGTACTGTGAAAGATGGTGCCCACCCAGGGAAACCACCATGCTCCTGATGGGGTCTACAGGGGGAGCCTCAGCTCCCTGCGGCCCCAGCTGGCTGTTCGCATTCAGTGGAGCAGGCACTGTTTCTTACTGCTACTTATGCTGCTCCCTCTGGGTGGGAGCAATCTTTAGATCTGTTTCTCTGCCCGTTTCAGTGCGGGCAGAGAAACACATCAAAAGTCCACTCCCAGCCGGCAGGAGCATTTTCGAAATTCCCTCCTGCTGGGAGCAGACTTGGTGTTTGCTCCCAATTGGCGGAAGATTTGAAATTGCTCCTGCCATGCGAGAGCAAACACAGGTTTCCCTGCCTGCACCATTGTAGGCAGGGAAACCACTACGTCCTGAGGGTGTGCTCCTCGGGACATAGCATCTGAGCTGGCTCTGGTGGATTGGGCACCCGGGGACACTAACGGCTCAGGGAGGGGAAAAGAGTGGGCCCCTTCCCCACTTACGTAAGTTGAGCATCCCCAGGAGAGACTCTGAAGGAGGCAGAGTGGTCCCCTCCACTTTTTTGGTCTCAGGATTGGGTCCCCAGGGCCTTTAGAGGCTCTGGTAGGGGGCCAATGCTACTCCGTCCCATTCATTGAAGAATTTGGCCATGGACATTGGGTCCCCGGGGCCTCTAGAGGATCGGGGAGGAAGGCCGCGCAGCCTCCTCTCCTTTTTAATACATTTTGGCCCAGCAGTGGGCTGCCTGGGACCTATAGAGGCTCAAGGAGTGGGCCTTGAAGCAACCCCACCCCTTTATTAAAGAATTAGGCTCTGGGGGATAGGGTCCCAGGGGTATCTAAAGCCTAGGGGAGGGGACTGCATTGAGGGGCGCTGCATAGCCCCCTCTCCTTTTTAACACATTTCAGCCCCAGGTGTGGGCTCCCTGGAACCTTTAATGGCTTAGGTAAAAGGGTCCTCAACTGTTTTGATAATTTCAGCCCAGGGATGGGCTACCTAGGACCTATAACAAAGGAATCCAACCCAGCCACCATTTTCTTTCACGCTCTTGTGAGAGTCTTGAGGGATCGCAACATTTTTGCTGATTTTTTATTTTTTTTTTGCTACGGGAGATGTCCCTCTGGGTCTTCTACATGAGGCATAGAGGGGTCAGAGTATCCATACCCTTTCCCCATATATCTTTAATGTTTAATAACTTTAGAATAGGGGACTTGGGGCCAGATGTATCATTCTTCACAATAGCGATTACCTAATTGCGATTTTTAGTGAATCGCAATTAAGTAATTTCTATTGGAATGTATGAAACTTGAAGAGTTTCATACTGTGATTTGCAAGGGCTCGCAAATGGACCTACCTCATTAATATTTATGAGATAGGTCGCAAATTGCGAGCCATTGCGAATGGCTACAATCACAGGGATGGTGGACTGCTGGGCTCAGCAGACCACCATGTCTGTGATTGCTTTTGACATGCATTCACAAAGAGGAATGGGTCCCTTGGGGACCCCTTCACTTTGCGAATGGGTTACCACCAATTTGAAATTGGTGGTAACTGCAATTGTTTTGCGACTACATTCCTGGTCACAAAGCAATCATACATACCTCTGCGATTCGGTATTAGGATGGGACAGTCTTGACACGCCCCTTCCCAATACCGAATTGGTATGTAGTCGCAAGTCCAATTTGCGATTCGGTAACAAGTTATCAAATCGCAAATTGGATTTGTTACATACCAAAATGCAGTTTTTGCGGTCCCTAAGTCCTGTAAAGACTGCCAGCAAAAATGTTCTTATGTTGCTGGCAGTCAATCAGAGCTCATGTGGAAGTCTAGCACCACTGGAGCGAGATGGCTCTAGGGAAATCCCTAAGCAAACCAGAATGCTCTATTTCTACACTGGCTCACCTGCAAGAGTGGCAGAAAGGTGGCCCTTTTGTTATTTGGTGTAAATCCTTTCATTAGTTTTCAAATTATTAAATGAAAACCAAATTTGTATGTATAGGGACATTATAGTTAGGTTGATATTTTACCCATACAAAACCATAGAAATTCAGCAGTTATAGTTATACTTATAGTTATACTTATCTGAAGAAACTATAACTTGTGCTGGAAAGTAACTTTGGGCCATGAGTAATAGTTTTTTTTAACATAAGTAGAACTATAAGAATCACTATAACTGCTGAATTTCTATGGTTCTGTATGGGTAAAATGTCAACCTAACTATAACGTCCATGTAACCTTTGTTTTTTTCAGTGAATATGTGTGTATATATATATATATATATATATATATATATATATATATATATATATATATATACACATGCATATCCATATATATGTATATTACAGCGGTACAGTCACACTTCTGTAGCTAACAGGGCTTGATTTAGATCCTGGTGGTTTTCTGACAGGGAGAGGACATCACTGGACCCAATGGACAATTGCAGTGGCCGCGGAGTACAGGTAAGTCACACACACACACTGTACCCTTCATATATGCATCACCTTGCATCACATATCCGACACAACCAACACAACTACACACTCATCTAGACAAATACACACATAAGCACAACACACATCACTTCAGGGTCCGCCACATAACAACACTCACCTGAATTCTACATTCAGCAACGCAACATACAACACAACATACACCACAACATTAATGCTATATGCAAATGGTGCACATACTGACACAACCACATCTCCCACTACACCTCCCTCCACCTCACAAAGCCAATTGCATTGTACACACACATCCACATACTGATTCACATACATAACTCGAAGCATAACATGACAGGTATAATGTGCACACGTGTTAATGTACTGTCATTGTGGTGCCAGCATTAATTTGGCAATGACTATTGGCACCATAATGAGAGCTGTGCATGTGTTCGATATGTGTTCTGTATCAGTATATCCTTATCTGTGTCTGACCCACTCATGTCCCTGACATACGCATGCCGCAATCATAAAAAAAAAAAATATACTATGACATTTATATGTCTGCAGTGGCCCTAGCCCTTGTGCAGTGACACCCTAAAGTATATAGGCAATGTGGATTGCCTACCTTTGTGTCCTGCTATGAGGGGGGGTTGTGTTTTCTTTGTGGTCCAGTGGCAGCAGTGACAGAGGGTCCTGTCCAGTTGTGTCCAGCAGGAAAGGGAAGTGGAATTGGTAGAAAACGTGAGTTTTCACCCCATTTATATTTATGAAGGTGTGGGCCACATTCTGATTTAGGTTTGAAAGTAATGAGGGAAAGACAGGACGTCTAAAATTAAGAAGTACAAAAGTGGTAAATCTGTCAGGGACACATATAGCCAAATCCTTTCAAGGATTTGTTTACCCACTGTAATATTTTTGTTTCCTGACTCATTCGTTTAAATTGTCTTGAATGATTATAGATCGTCTGCAAGTTTATTTTGGCAGAGTTGCTGGTCTGAAGTGTACCAGGGCTCTCTGCAGCGCTGCAGATAAACAATGGATTATTTTCCACCCCAGCATTCTGTCCCATTTCTGAGCAGTGACATTATTTATGCTCCTTCAGTTTGGAGGCACTGCTGAGATAGATGGGATCAGTCTAGCCAGATAGTCTACACCATTTTTGTTCTTTCAAGGTCCGATGTGTACATCTTCAGAGGGGATTGCATTTCCCAGAGTCAGCACCAATCAAGGACTGTCTGTGTAACCCTGAGACACAAGACTGATTTCTTTGCTGTCTCTCTGAACTACTGAGAATGCAGGCGTAGAGATAGGGTTATATTGAAATCTCAGAGGTAACTCTTTTGTTATGTTAAGATGTATTAATTAGTCAACAGTCTGTACGGCAAACAGGGGCTAAAGTCCACAATAAAAAAGGAGGGGTCAAAGTCCCCAATAAGAAAGAAGGGGTTAAAGTCCCCAATAAAATAGGGGTTAGAGTCCCCAACAAACTAATAGTGGTTAGAATCCCTAACAAAGTAGAGCGAGATAGGTGTTCTGCTTCTCCTCTGAATATTGATGTTAAATTACCAGCTATGTATAGTTTCCTGGATCTGTGTGTATTTTTGGGATTCCTAATAAGTAAGACAATGGATAACCTATTCAATACACATACCTGGGTGGATCAAGTACAGCGAAAAGATGTGCCTGCTTTTGAAATAAAGATACAAAAGGGACTTCACTCTGGACTTTTTTCTGAAACACTGGAATTATTACACTAGGAAAAACTCAGATTTACAGTTCCCGATTATCGGCACGTTTGCCTTTGATAAAGTAAATTAACTTTGTGCAAGATTGTATGCACTAGGTAAGAAAAAGATAAGATTAACACAGTTTGAAATAATAAATATATTGGAGGACTATGCCAGGGAGCGATTGGTAAAACAAGCCATGATAAAAAGAGATTGGAAAAAGAATGATAGAGAAGTGGCCAGGGAAATAAGGGAACAAAGAGAGGAACAAGGAATGCAGAATGAATTAATAAAAGAAACATTTTATTCAACCAGTCTTTCTACATCATTGGAAAAAGAGTCAGAGAATGGAGACCTTATTATAGATGGGTCACTAAATGGAATGATATGTCTCCCTCCATATGCACAGCCTATAACAGATAGTAGGCAGAAAGATGGAAGTGACTCACCTTTACAAACTAAGGCCCTCATTATGAGACCGCCAAAGCATCGGTCTGACTGCAACATTACAACCGTGGCATTACTGCCACGGTTGGACCGCCTGCACTGCCACTTTTCAGCCGCCCCATGGCCCAGCGGTGCCAGCGGTCCCAATCCGCCAGGCAGTGCTGCCCTTGGATTACGACTCCTCTCTCAGCCAGCATTTGCATGGAGGTTTCATTGCCATGTCAAGGCTGGCGAAGACGGGGTGCACTTGGTATGGGCAGTGCGGGGCCCCCTGGCCAGCCCTGTCGCGCAAATCACTATCTGCTTTGCAGATAGTGATCTGCACGATGGGTGCTGGTGCACCCGATGCACAACAGCATGGCTGTCGGCTCTATTATGAGCCGGCATCAATGTTGCTGTGCATTTCCCGCTGGGCCAGTGGGCAGAAACTGTGTTTCCGTCCTCTGACCTAGCGGGAAACTCATAATAGGGCCGGCGGGAAGGAGACCACACTGGCAGTCTTCCGGCTGTGGGAGTTTGGCTGGCGGCCTTTTCCACCACCAAACTCATAACTAGGACCTAAAACTTCAGCCTGAATTATATCGGTTGTATCTCCCAAGAACCTAACTGAGAGGTCTAAAAGATGAGTAGGTACCGCGATGTCCACCAATGTTAGTTTTACAGACAATGTGATATGAAAGGCACTGATTATTTTGGGGGTGATGTGGAAAAAATAGAGTTTGCTGGAGAGTTTACCTTCATCATGAAAAATCATTTTTTAGAACATGTGTGCAAACATATGTTTAAAAATTTGAAAGAATGTGGGGCCAGGGCATATAACAAGAAAGTACAATTTAAATGTGAATGGGATACAGAGCTACAAGATATTAATTACCAGGCTCACTTTCAGGAAAGAGATGGGGATCTATGGGTAAATAGGTGCTGTTTTAAATAGCCAGGTGGGGATACTACTGCTGCTGTTACCACAGTAAAAACTGCTGTTGAAAATTGTAAAATTGCATAAATATCTGCACAGGCAGCAGAGATCATCGCATTGAATAGAGCAGGTGAACTAAGCAAGGTATTGATAGGAAAATGTGAATACTGATAGTATGCATTCGGAGTAGCCCATAGCTTAGGAAAGCTATGTCAAGAAAGAAGGGGTTCTCACATCCACAGGAGAGAAAATAAAACATAGCCTGCTCATTGTATAGTTATTGAATGCTTTCCAAAGAAATTGGCCATTATAAAGTGTAGCGCTTAAAAGAAAGTCAATGATGTTAGTAAATGTAGTGCTTTTGCAGACTACACATTAAAATTGACTGCTCAGACTGTAAATACATTAATGTATATGTCTCCTTGTGTTAATGTATTGACAATGGTCCTGTACAGTTAAGTCCCCAAGAATTGCAGAAGTCAGCAACCTCTCAGGAGATACAATAATGGCAAAAGGAAGGTCTACTATTGAATGATATTTGTGTCAGACCTAGGGGAAGAATAAGATTGCCAGATGCAATGGTTTGAAATATGGTACTAACTATTCACAGACCCATCCATTCAGGGTGGGATGCAGTGTGCAAGCATTTCTCACAGTTTTGGTACAACAAGAACTTTCGCAAAAATACCTGAAGCTTTATGTCAAACATGCATGACCTGTGGACTGCAAAATGCTGTAAAGGGAATATCAATGGAAAGAGTCCATTGTATACCATCTGACACACTTTTCGAACATATGCAAATGTACTATATTGAGATGCCTTCAACAAACAAATGTTGGAATGTACTGGTGGTAGTCGTATGTTTTCAGGCTGGATAAGAGCCTACCCCACTAAGTTGAATGATGCCATGAGTGTTGCAAAGAACTTGTTGAAGGAACTATTTCAAAGATTTGGGCTGCTTAAAATATTTATAGTCAGACAATGGGCCACAATTCTTTTAACAAAGTGATGAACTGGGTGACCAAAGCCTTAGTCATCTAGCAGAAGTTACACTGTGTATTTCATCCACAAGCAGAGGGTGCTGTGGAGAAACAAAATTACATACTGAAAGCCAAAATTGAGAAAATATGCACTGCAACAACCCCGACACAGGTGGACAGGCTGTTGTTGGCACTCATAAGTATGTGCAGTACACCTGGTTAAACAAACAAACTGAGCTCCCATGAAACCATCACAGGGTGCCGGATGTTTGCCTGGGGGGTGTTAACCAACATGCTGCAATATTGCATTTGTCTAATTAATTGCCAAGAGACTATTTTATCGTCCTGATTAAGCAAGTGCAACTTTTGCACCAGGAGGTGAAAGAAGTCTTGCCGGAACCTCTGCATATCTTTGGGCATGATCGCAAGCCTGGCAAGTGAGTCCTAGTAAAAAAAATATCCAGAGAACAAACTGTCGGCAGAAGAGGTGGAAAGGTCTGGTATGCATTCTGCTAGTGACCAATACTGGAGTAAAATGTACTAAGTAAAAAAAAACTGATACATGCCCCTCAGCTCACTGCCTCCCTCAGAATTCAGGGAATCCTGTCTCTGTGCTTTTTGGGGCCTTTACTAGGAGGGATGTTAAGCAATTATGGGCAGAAGGGTGGAAGCCCATTACAGTGTAGCCGTCTTTCTGTGTGGCTATCCATGTCCCCTTAATTCGTATTCTTACTTGGCAGTGATAATTGTAAGGCACATTTCTTGCTCATCCACTCATGTATTGATCACAAACTGGTATTAGTACAGAAGCCAATGCCTTTTAACATCTCCACCAGATCACAGTGCAATAACACGAGAGAACGAAGGATAAATCCAATTGTACAGAGAAAGTAGATCAATAGAAAGCAGGGACTGCCTAACTGATTTGCTTAAGGTCTGAACATGAATGAGGCTGAGGAATAGTGGTGGCAATTGCTCACTGGGGACAGTGCACATGCACTCCATTGCATTTTAAGGAGAAATATAAATGGACCAGTAGAATGAAAACATTGATATCATAGTACAGAAAAATAAGATTGCATTAGCGTCTAAAAAGCAGCCAAGCCATAACATAGAAAATGTGTTCCATTGTCCAAAACCAAATAACCAAGCAGAGTTGGACATGAGCTTCTTCATTCCACTCTCGCCTGTAGAAGCATGAAGTGCATCCCGCCCATTTTCCCCAAGTGCTATCAAACTCACAAGTTGTTTAAGCCAGGAGTGGTGGTTCATCTGTTATCATTGACAGGCATGCAAACCCTTTTTTGAGTTGAGAAGCATTAGCTCAATCTTTTCTGTCTCGTTCCACTGTTCTTCTATTCCACAAAGTGGAATATAGGTGTTTCAGCTGCTGCTGATGGTAAATAGTTTGAATGGCACACCAAGTGCCACATAATGTTGCACAATCTACACAAATTTCATCTTCAGAAAGTTCATGGCAATATTTGAGAAAAGACTTACCTTAGAAAATCATACCACCTTCCCTGATTAGTGGGAATTTCAAAATGTCTGCTGAGAGATTGAAAATGAGCAAACACAACTTTAATATGTATTTAAATATAGCAGTCAACATAGCATGTCCCTGCTCATTTAATACTGCTCCCTGACATGGGAAACATATAATTAATGACAATGTTCTACCCTAAAATGTTACACCATTGGTGTCTGTAACAAGGTCTGGTTTATAAGGTATATATAATAAAATGATATAGCTATCACCAAACACATTTTTTCAGACCTTTTTTATTGGCTCTGTTTATTTTACCATACCGCAAAACAATAAATAGGCACTTAGCTAACTTACAGGGCTTGCAAACTTCCACTGACTTGCTACAGTATCAGTTCTAAACTGTCTATGCACTGCCCACAGCCCCCCTCAACATGGAGCAAAGAAAACGTTACTTACCTGCGGTAATGATGTTTCTGGTGGATACTCTATCTACTTGCACTTTCCGCATCTGTAGAACTATTCCTAGGCATCACACTGGATCAGTGAAAATTCAAATCCTTGATGTCACCAGTAAATGGAGCTGGACGCTGTTGGCACGGGAACTGTCAGGCGACATCTCAGAGTCCATAAAGCGCCTGCTTCAGCACATGGACGTAAGTTTCACTTCATTTTTTCTAAGCCTTCAAAGTGAGAGGGAGTAAAAACCATGAGAGTCTGCTGTGCCAATATATATATATATATATATATATAGGGATCTTATTAACTGTGTCTGTGATTCATCCATCAAAAGAGGGAGGTGGGTGGGTTGGCGATGATTCTGCAGGTAGGTAGAGTATCCACCAGAAACATTGTAACTGCAGTTCAGTAACGTTTTATTCTCGTGGATATTTCTACCTGCAGATTCCTCATGGTAGGATACATTTCACAGTAATACCCTGTCCAGGAGGAGGGTTGATGGATGGTTTAGACCAGGAAGTCCAGCAAGACAGATCTAGTGACGTTTCCATTCCTACATACCTCCGCATCAAAAAAATAATGCTTCGCAGAGGTGTGCAAGAAAGTCCAAATTGCCGCTTCACAGATTTCAGCCAATGGGACACCCCAAGCCAGTGCTGAAGCATGGACTTAGCCCTGGTGGAATGGGCCCTACTTCCTTCACGCGGCTTCTTCTTGGTGAGGGCATAGCAGTTTTTAATGCAGCAGATGATTATCCAGGAGAGTCCTTCCCCATGCCTTCCCATTTTTGGCTCCACAATAGCCCACGCAGAGTTGGTCATCTGAATGATATTATTTGGTGCAATCTGAGTAGTAATTAACCGTCCACCTCGGATCCAACAGATGCAACCATTCCTTTTCATTAGAGACACAAGGTGTAGAGTAGAAGGTTGGAAGGGTTATGAATTGATCCAGGAGAAAAGGAGTGATCACCTTGGGAAGGAAAGCAGTCCTGGTTCGCAAGAGCAACTTGTCTGGAAAGAAGGTAGTGAACAGAGGGTGACATCTCAGGGCCTGCAACTCACTAGCGTCTACCAGACCTAATGGCAACCAAAAATACCATCTTGAGGATCAACATGCAATGAATACAATTATATGGAGCCTAAAAGAAATTCCCATCAAGAATGTAAGTATCAAATTCCAGTTCCACTGAGGAACTACAAATGGAGTGGGAGGAAAAGGGTTAGTCAGGCATTTAAGAAAAGTTAAGACTATAGGAGACTTAAGCCGAGATGGCTGATCCAGCAGACAGAGGAAGGCAGACAAGGCGGCTGAAAAGCCCTTCACAGTGCCAATGGCAATTCCTCTTTGAGCTAGGGGAAAGCACAAACTGCAGTACCTGGAATAGCTTGGCCTGCAAGGAATCCAGATTGTTTCTGCACACCAAGCAACAAAGTTGCCCTATCTGCTGGAGTATGCCAACTTAGTGGAAGGGCAGCATTCAGACAACATCATAACGTCTAACAACTCTGCTGACAGCTGAAAAGAGCTCAATTGTCTTCGCTCAATCTCCTAGCATGTAGGCAGAGGCCTCGGAGATTGGGATGCTGAAACAGTGCCCCTGACTGTAAGAGAAGGGCTGAACTGAATGGCAGGTGGAGCAAAGGACATGTGAAGAAGAGCACAAGGTCTGCTTACCACACCCTTTTCAGGCTATAAGAATAACTGGGAACCGGTCTTGGCGAATCTTCCTCAGAACTCAATGAAACAATGGTATGGGGAGGAAACGCGTAATGCAGCTGAAAGTTGCATCTTAACTGAAGTGTGTCCTACCGCTTCCCTCGACTGATACTGGAGGGCGCAGAATTGCTGGAACTGAGCATTTTCCAAAGAAGCGAGTACATGCACTTGAGGAGTGCCCTCCTGGGTGAAGTGGTCATGGATTACCTCTGAAGATGGCACTCTTGATTGGCAAGATGACGCTGGCTTAGACTGTCAGCTCTGATGTTCAGAGACCCCACTAGGTGATCCAGATCCCTTGGCAGTGTGCCCAAGACCACAGTCTCAGAGCCTCCAGACATAGGAGGTCTGACCTTACTCCCCCTTGTTTGTTCACATACCACATCGCGGGAAGGGAAATAGGGCAAAAAATTGCTTTTGCAGACAGGGAGCTGCATTTTTAGCAGCTCCCTGTGTGTAAAAGCAATGCTGGCGCCTGCCTTCAGGCTCACCCGAGGTCCTCAAAGCAAAACACAAATGATGGACGGAATGCGGAACCAATCAAACATTCACCCCCAGTCACAGATCTGGGTTTAATCCATCGTTCTTTTGCTCACCATGCCACCCCAGTTTAGACCCAGCCATATGCAAATCAGTCTTGACCCTGTTCCTCACGGGTACAGTCCAGCCCGAACTGCCAGGGCAGGTCCTCCCTGGACCGGAAACCAGCATCCTGGGACCGGTTTCAGGGTTTCACCCTTCATCAGCCAGGCCAGCTTGAATCCAGTGGCATAGTGAGCCCGGACCCACGTCTAGGCATACCCGGCACACTTATGGCGGCTAAAGCAAAGCAAAACACAAATGATGGACGGAATGCGGAACCAATCAAACATTCACCCCCAGTCACAGATCTGGGTTTAATCCATCGTTCTTTTGCTCACCATGCCACCCCAGTTTAGACCCAGCCATATGCAAATCAGTCTTGACCCTGTTCCTCATTGGAACAGTCCAGCCCGAACTGCCAGGCCAGGTCCTCCCTGGACCGGGAACAAGCACCCTGGGACCGGTTTCAGGGTTTCACCCTTCATCAGCCAGGCTAGCTTGAATCCAGTGGCATAGTGAGCCCGGACCCACGTCTGGGCTTTCCCGGCGCACTTATGGCGGCTAAAGCAAAGCAAAACACAAATGATGGACGGAATGCGGAACCAATCAAACATTCACCCCAGTCACAGATCTGGGTTTAATCCATTGTTCTCACCTGAGGTCCTCAAGGCATAGTGGGTGCCCTGCGGAGCACCCAGGATTGATGGCCAGGCCCCAGGCGATGGGGTCCCTGAGGCTGAATTTAGCTTGGGGAGAGGGGCCGCGCAGCCCCACTACCACCCCAAAAATGTTTTTATGAAAAGGCTATTCCATTCTGGCCAAGATGTTCATTTCACAGAAATTAAACCTCAACAGGAAGCACTTACAAATATAAACATAGCAGGTGCCACAGTTGAAGCTCCATTTCTGGAAAGGACCACGCGGGGGCCTTATTTAAACAAGCGCAGGCTTTTTTTAAATTTTCAGCTGAACCGTGGATTCTCCGCTTCTCCCGTTTAAAATTTAAAAATGAATGCTTTTTTACTCTGGAGGAGGGGTCTCTCTGGGACTCCAGCACTAAGGGGTCAGGGTGTCCATACCCTGGTCCTTTTTCTTTTTTTTAAATATCTTTCTTTCTGGGACTCGACTGAAGTGTTGGAGTGTTGGCAGCCAATCAGATCTCAGCACAATTTCGGGAGGGTTCGTGGAGCCTTTGCATCCCTACACATACGCAAATGTGAATTTTCTTTAATTTCTCAAAAAATAGTAAACGTATTTACACCACATAACAAGAAGGTCACTTTCTGGACCAAGAGCTGCCTTTTTGCCAAATTTGGTGTACTTCCATCCAGTTGTTCGGGTGCTATTCCTGTTCGAAATCCCTTTGGAAAAATGCATGGGGAAAAGGAGTTATGTGACCCCCCCTTTTCTCTTGGCCCCTGCTTGACGGATCACCCCGAAACTTACCAAGACTGATGCTGAAATGAGCGTTTGGAAAGGTTTGTGAAGATTCATCAAACGTCACCAAAGTTATTTTCTAAAGAAACTAGGTCCTAACCATAACTACCTAGTGGTGACTGCCACTATGTTTTATATATATATAAGGCGCCACGCTGATATATATGATGAACACCATGAACGTTTTACATTTGTGCCCAACTTTCCTTAAACATCACTTTCCTGATGGCCCGAGCATGATGACTCGCGCATGCTCATGACAGTAATCAGAACCAGGCTTGTGCAGGCTCACGCAATTGGATAAACGTCAGCTTGGGCCATCAGGGAAATGGCTTGGAAAAAGATCATGCAGATCGAAACGCGTTGCCAATAAAGCGTTTTTGGAACTCTGTGGAGGAGTGTGATTCATTGGTGTTCATATACATCAGCGTGGCACCTTATTTGTATAATAGTGGGCTCTCCTTTTGCCGCGTATCGCACCGGCCCTGCATGGTGGAAGTGACCGGCTTTGGGGAATCTGAGTTTGGAATACAAAAATATATATATATATATAGCAAAAACGAGATGTCCTCAATGAAAGCGCGCTCCCAACTGGTTATAATAAGGGTTTTGAAAACAAAGCCAGCAACTCACGGTGAGTCCTTGAAGCATTTTCATTCTTTCTGGCCTTTAGTAATAAAGTCATCTCTGGACACGTGTTTCAGGGTAGATCCCATCATCAGCAGAGAAAGTGTAAAAAGTATTCCACCCTCGTGGGTGCAGCCAGTGCTGGATGTAATTCAGACTCTCTTTAAAAGCACCGAGTGCGAGGCTCTTCAGCTAGTTTGATTAATTGCAGGCACCTGATGAATCCATTAAAATACCAGTCCTGCCCCTGTGGGCCTCTGTAATGGCAAGTGCACACTGGTTATAGTAGTCCTGCAAAGTCGTATTCCCCAAGTGGGTTGCTAGAGCCAAGCATGAAAAAATGAAAAACAAAGTGCATGACCTATGTAGGCAAGTTCACAGTAAAATTGTCGGTTTTGCTAAAAATATCCCAACCATGTTGTTCAAATGTGACCATGAATCTAGTCACAACGACCTGCTCCGGTGTGCAGTGGGCGCTTTCCCGGCTGGACAAGCCGGTTATAAACAGCAAAAACGAGATGTCCTCAATGAAAGCGCGCTCCCAACTGGTTATAATAAGGGTTTTGAAAACAAAGCCAGCAACTCACGGTGATCCTCATGCAAGAATAAACATTCGTTAGACTTATAAGGCATGTACACTCCCTTTTTGGCCTCATCATTTAACCCCAACCCATCACTGGTGCAAATATTTAAGTCATCCTAGGGTTGTGGGACCAAAAGCACAAAATCATAAAAATTAGAACACATTTTGAAATACTAGTGTGCATACTAACAACCTAAACAGGGCCTCCAGTTGTAATTTGGGAGTTACTAGGAAATTGGCACAGCACACTGGATCTTATATTCCAACTCCAGTGGAGATACTTGGCAACTGGACAAACTATAGACTCCTTTGTCTCGGCTCTCAACATCCTCAGAGCCACCACACACTGCCTGACCCCCAGCTACACATTGACCTAGGTTTCTTATATCCTGGGCAGAAAAGGAGAAAGTGTTACAAGTTCTCATCAGCATACTGGCATACTGGGCAAGCCATATTCTGCTCTAATTAAGATTTCCAATTTGCACAAAAGGGTTTCAGAGGAAGTGTGCCATTCCTAAATTTAACATACAGTAACCTCAGTGCTGAAATCATAATGTAATCGCAAAAAAGGCTCACACATACTGTGTCATTTTAGATCATAAAAGGTCATAGTGAGAGGCCCTCTACCCACCCCTAATGCCCAATTCTGCACCCAATAGCCTTCCTTGATTGTATTCTTAGAAAAGTTCAGAGGGTGATCTAGATCATTCCAGTGGTCATCCAGACCAATTTGGCTCAAGGTGTTCCTGATGAAATGTATCCAATCCTAGAGTTATTATCTAGATCTATCACTTCATTAAAAGCATTGTTATAAGCTGCCAGGGCTGGTGTTGCTTTCAGCCTCCTCCAGAACATTAATGGCCTTAGTTGGGCCTTATGTATTGACTCCCAAATCCCATTGCAGAGGTAACAAAGGTGTACTCTTGGAAAGCACTATCAAAGATGTTAAAAAGGTGTTTTCAGTGTTCCCAAGCACAATATATCAGCAAAACCCAACAGTTCCACTCCATATAGGGCACTACCTTCAGCCTTGACGTTATAAACTCTAAGTGCAGGGCCTAGTTTTTGAAGCTTGGCACATTCTCTGAATCCCTGTTGCATGATGGCACACGTTCAAGCTGTTCTTCCTTACCTGGGGTGCGCACTGCATACTACTTGTCAGCATAATACCGAGATAATCAAATCTGGCTACCCTTTCTTTCCCTCAAGTTTAATAGTTCCTCTAAATGACTTATGCAGGTGGAGGGCCATAATCTTAGTTTTAGCATGGTTTATTATCAATCCTCTCGCCCCGCAAAAGGCATCAAATCGATCAATCAATTTCTGCAGACCCATAGTGGTTTTGGACACCAATTAAGTGTTGTCTGCAAACAAAAGAAGAGGATTTTTTGTCCCGGCAGTTTTAGGGTTGATTTCAAGTCTTTTGTTGCTTTTCGTGATGGAGGTACGTTTTAAAAATGCACTAGACAACTCCGTGGGTTATGTGATTAGGACCCATGTAGGGTTGAAACGCGTTATGTGGATTACGATAAAACAAAATATTTGCTGCAGATTTTTGGCTGGAGTGGCTCATTTTTCACCCTCTAATACAAATGGGGGTGTTTTTTTAAATATTTGATGCAGTTGACATCCGTATATGAGCCATGACCCACGAGGCTGGGCCTTCCCAACGTCAGCTTGTTTTGAAGCAAAATATACATATATATTACAAAAGGGCCTCAACCACCTGAGTTGCCATACAAAAATATATCCTTGGCACATAAGTAATCTTTAACCAAGCGGGCTCATGAAGATAAACCTGTGCACCATTGTCTGAAGTTTTGGAATGTACTGCCAAAGTTGCCAACCCCGTTCCACTGTATGATGACAAATGTCTGAGCACACAAAGAAAGTGTGAGTTAAATATTTAGCAGAGCTTTGTGGGCAAGCAGCTTGAAACAGTGGTTGGCAAGTATTAAAGATACCAATCTAAATTAAAATAGGATGCTGCATTCGCTGGGAGCTCCTAGGTTTTCTAAAAGGGAACCGATGTGCTCTTTGGATTCGGCTGTCTATATCCTAATCTTCAAGCTCTGAAAAAGAACACTGAACAGTCGCACAATAAAGCCTCATGGGTCATCACCTTCAGCCCCCTTCTTAAAATCAAGGACTTGCAAGTTATTGTGGTGCATTTGATTTTCGATGTCATCCAATTTATCAGAGAGACTGTGTAAATTTGTGGTTGTAGGACTAGATCCCAGTTTCCTCCTCCTGTTATTCTGCCTTATCCTCCAGCTTTGTGAGGCATTTACCCAGTGTTGCCATTTGTTTAGATAGTTTGCACCATCCTTCTTTTACTCTTCTTGCAGTACAGAAAGCAGCTCATAAATGGAGGCAAGGGTTGAGCCTTCTGACCCTTTACAAGTCTGATCCTGATTTGTATCTGGGTCTTTGCAAGCAGGGCTTGCATGGTAGATTGTGATAGTACCTGGTCAGCCCATATTTTTATTGTGGTACATAAGCCATATCAAGGGGATCTATGATATCAATAGATGCTGTAAGATGGTGGGCCGAGCTCCATCTGTGCTGCCCCCATCAAGCCAATGGCTGCGTCATCTGCATCGTCCTAATTATGATGTTGCAGGGATTCAGTAACTTCTAAATCTATCATACAATTTTTTCAATTTTCATAAGACAGACTCCCTCATAATGACAAACCTAAGGGATGTGAGTTGGTCCACTGCTTGCTACCTATTGGCTCCACCTACTCACCTTTCTCCTTACATCTACTGTCTTCATCTGAAGCACTATCTGAGGCCTCTGACAGTGAGAGTGCCTCAGACAGATAAGCATTTTCGTTTTAACTGCCATCAGTTACAGTATCAGGGACTACAGGAGGATAAATATTATTCAATTCCTTCAAGGATGCATCATCTAGAATTTTGCCTTCTCTGGACTATGAGACCCCGGTCAGAGAAAGAATATGTTGCTAGAGTTTAAAGTTGAGAAATCTGAGAAGGCTGAAGAGGTTGAGAAACTCCTGGTAGAGTTGCCAGATTCAATAAAAAAAATCCTAAGTTCCTTTACCAGGAGGTAAAGTGTTATCCTGGAGAAAAGAAGGTGCATTCCCCTCCTGTCCACCATTAACCATGTGACTCACATGCCCTGCCGATCGTCCAAAATCATTGTACAACCTGACCAAGGATTCTAAAGAAGACCCCCACGGGTGAAAATGGTGCTTGAATTGGTGGCACTATTTTGCAGAGGTCCATCCCCTGAGGTATTGGAGGTATGGCCCCATTGCTGTCATATTTGAAACGAGCATTAAATAGAAGCAGAGCAGCTACGAACCAAGTACGGTTGGTGTCATGTCGAGGAATAATACTCAGAAAATCAGATACTACAGGTTGACTGCTCTGTGCCGCAGAGGTTAATATGACATCCATAAATTAAGTCTGACTCTCTTTGTTGCTGTACTCTTTAAAGGTCCCTAAAAAGCCTGTATTGTTTAATTGTGGAGACATCTTTTCAAAATAAGACTCCAGCTGATTACCCTTGCCGCCACTTAGGCCAGCAGAGTGCCCTGCTCCCAGTTCAGCCTTTAATACCGGTGTCTGTATGGATGTTAGTGATGCCCCTGCCACATCTGACCAAGGTTGAGTTCCAGATTGAGTCCCAGCCTGAAGAGGAGAAAGGGGATGAGGGCGAAGTGCTGGTGTTTTCAGACAGCTAAATTCTCTGGCTGGGAGCTTTGCCATTAAAGACACCAAAGATCCACCAACCAGGGTCACAGAATTCACAAGAAACACAAAACTGTAACTGATAAGCCAAAAGGAGGTGGCAATCTCCAGAAAGGATGCTGCACAAAATGCCTGTAGATCCTGTATAACTGCTCCTACCGCAGATGGGTCTGATGGCAATCCAGGTGAGAAAGGTAAGACTGCTGCTGTACACCCAACCCGAATCAGCACAGCTAGGCTGAGGAGGGAACAAAGCGGAACAAACCAGGTGAAGAAAGAAAAGCTGAGGCTGCAACAGAGCAGGGCAGGTCATGGTAGGATGATAGTATGACAGCTGAGAAGAGGACGGAGCGATGCAGTCCAGCCTATGAAAGAGGAGCCTAGGATGCCAAGAACACTGGTAATGCCTTATCTGGTAGAGACTCTCTAGTTGAAGATTCCTTACCTTTGAATTTCCCCAGACATCAGAGTGAATCCAGAAGATTTTTGAGCAGTAACCCTGTGCACCGGTCGCTGCATAGTTTGGCTCCATGTCAGCGGCATCTGCGCTGGAAGTAATGTGTGCAGCATCTACATAGGCAACCTGTCAGCATGCTTATGTCATTTACTTTTGTGAGTTTCCACACAAGTCAAGATGAGAACTGACTAAGAATAAGGCCCCGAAAAGGGAGTCTCTTACAGCTGAACTGGTTGGCAGATGGTCGAGGATGGGAGGGTCAATAAGGAATCTGCAGCTTGATAGAGTCTTTACCCAAAAAGGTGTTACTGAAGGTAAGTACCTTTTTCATCAGAGACTTTTATGCACAGATTCCTTACCTGTGAATAGATACCCACACAATACCTCTCCAGAGGATGGTCTGTGAATCTGATTAAATCAAAAAGTCCTGCAGGACTAAACGGGTGAAGTGCCTATCACGGCGGACCTGACTATTAGGCAGTAATGTTTTGTGAACTAGTACAGTGATGCCCACGTCGCTGCCTGGCAAATGTCCAGGAGAAGAACTTCGTGCAATAACGCAGAGGTCGCAGCCTTGGCTCTGATAGAGTGAGACCGCAAGCCCTTGTGGGGCTTTTTCTTGGGTAATGCGTAGCAGATCTTAAAGCACAGGAAGATCCTTCGCAGGATGGTCTGCTTTTTCCCTTTTTTTGCTTTGACATAGCCCATGAAAAGTTGATCATCCACCTGGAATTTTTTTGGGCTGTCATTTTACAACAACAGTACTTTTTTTGGGTTGAGATGGTGGAGTCTCTCCTACTCTTTGGATGAATGGGTCAGAAGAATGAAAGTAGGCAGGATGATGCTCTGGCCTACATGGAAGGGTGTGTCAACCTTCAGAAAGAAGGAGGCATGTGTCCAGAGGACTAGTTTGTCTGGGTAGAGGAGGCATACAATTCACTGACCTTTCTGGACAATGTGATGGCCACTAAAAGGACAGTTTTCATGGTCAGCAGCCGAAGAAGGCAATTTTGCAAAGGTGCACATATCCCACTGAGGCATGATACATGGCATAGTGGAGAAATATGTATTACAGACCTTTAAGAAACCTGGATACAACAGGGGATGTGGAAAGACAAGGTTGGTCTGGCAACCACAGGAAGGCTGAGATAGCAGAAAAACACCCTTTGACATGCATATAGAAGAGCCCTGCTGGGGTAAAGATATGGCAAACAAAAGAACCTTGGATAAAGGGGCAGCAAGGGGTTCAACGTTGTGGGAAGACACAAATGTATCCAAGCAGCAGGCATACACCGACTTGGTGGAGGGACACCTCGCTGCCAGTATGACATCACAGACTTCATGAGTAAGGTCGAAAGCTGTCAACTGTCAGTGTTCAATTCTACGCATGCAGGTGGAATGTGTGCAGGTTCAGGTGCAGAACCCTGTCCTGTTGCTGCAACAGAAGTTTCTAATTGGAAGACTGATGATCATGTTCAATAGCTTGGGATACCACACTCTCGCTGCCCCATCTAGAACCACAAGAATGACTTGGGTCCAGTCGTTTGTGATCTTCTTGGGAACTCAGGGCAGGAGTGGTATTGGCAGACAGGTGTACAGGAGGCAGAAGCTCCACTCGAGATGGAAAGTGTCTCAGAGCAACTGTTGTAGGAAAGTGCCCCTTTTGGCACGTTTACCCCACCACACTTTTTGCCTGATCTCTGATGCTAACTTGACTGAGTGTATGCTGGGAACCTGCTAACCAGGCCCTAGTACCTGTGTTCTTTTGCTAAAACTGTACCATTGCTCCCACAATTGGCACAGCCCTGGCACACAGCTAAGTCCCTTGCAAAAGGAACCAGTGGTACCAAAGGCTCTGTGGCCAGATGGCTGCAGCATGTATGATTCCACCCTAAAGGACCCCTCACCAAAGACATTCACACTGCTATTACAGTCTTGTGTATGTTGGTGGGTATAAAAAGGTAAAGTCGACATGGCATCCCTGACTGGGTGCCATGCTTCCCAAACACTGCATGTGGCACAGGTAAGTCACCACCCTAGCAGGCCTTCCAGCTCTAAAGCAGGATGCACTATACCACAGGTGAAGGCATAGCTGCATGAGCAATATGCCCCTATAGCGTGTAAGTAAATTCTTAGACATTGTAAGTGCAGTGTGACCATATTAAAGATATGGGCTGGGAGTTTGTCATTATGAACTCCCCAGCTCCAGGATGGCTACACTGAAAACTGGGAAGTTTGGTATCAAACTTCTCAGCTCAATAAACCCACACTGATGGCAGTGTTGGATGTATTGTAAAATACACACAGAGGGCATCTCAGAGATGCCTCTTCTATTTCACCCAACCCTCTAGTATAAGGGCTGACCGGTCTGTGCCAGCCTGCCACTAACAGACAAGTTTCTGACCCCATGATGTGAGAGCCTTTGTGCTCTTTGGGGTTAGAAACAAAGCTTGCTCTGGGAGGAGGTGCTTCACACTCCACCCCTCCCCCCCTTGCAGGAAGAGCAACACTTGGCAGTGAGCCTCAAAGGCTCCTGCCTGTTGTTGCACTGCCTCAGGGCACTCCAGCTATTGGAGATGCCCACCCCCTGGACCAAGCCCCACTTTTGGCAGCAGGTCCGGCAGGAAAATTAGTAAAAACAAAGAGGAGTGACCACTTCAGCTGGAACATCCCTAGTGTGCCCAGAGCTGAAGTGACCCTCTCCTTGAAAGAATCCTCCATCTTGCTTTGGAGGAGGATAACCAATAGGGATAGGAATGTGCCCACTCCCAGGAAGGGTATAGCCACCCTCTGACCCCTGTAACACCCCTAAATCTAGTATTTAGAGGCACCCCTGAACCTTGCTCTTCAGATTCCTCATGACCTAAGAAGAAGAAGAAGGACTGAAGAGCTGACCAAGCAGAGAAGACTCCAGGGGACATCTGACTGGGCCCTAGCTCTACCAGCCTGTCTGCTGCTTCAAAGACCCCTGCTACAAAAAAACAACATATCCTGCTGGACCAGCAATCTCTACAAACCCCCAGAGGACTGCCAGCCTGCCCAAGCACCAAGAACTCCCAAGGACAGCTGCCAAGTCCACAGAGAAACCTCCAAAAAGGACTCCAGAACTGCCACAGATCCGTGAGCCCTCTTCACTCTGCACGGCCCGTGTCCAGCTTGCCCACTGGATCAGGGAATGTCCTCAGGCGTTTCCGACCTCGAGTCCACCCTGGGTTGACCCCTTCTGACCAACACGACGGCACCTGCAGCCTAAATCCAGTAGATCCCTCTGACCGCAACCCACTCCGATAAAGAATTACCAACTCCTATAGGTACCCAGGCACTCACAGCCCCTGGGCCTTAGAGAACCTGACTGATGGTCCATCGATGTTCAATGAGGTCCCTACTTGCCTGTACAGCTGTTGGTTTTCTTCAGCTGACCCCCTGGACCAAACCTGCAGCCTCTTTGTGACCCCGGGGTTCCCCCATTGAAAGTAGTGGGTGATGGATGCTGTGTCAGCACAGAGACGGTTGAAGAACTGGTGGAGGCCTGTGGAATAGAACCTCACCTGACACTGGCACGGTCTCTCCTCCTAGCCTGGGTATGGAGAAGGAAGCCTCTTTTGCCATGGTGGTACTCAGAGTTCTTGGAGCTTCAGCTACCCTCAGTGTCAGTCAAGATGAGCATCATAACAAAGGTGGTTCAGCCGGGGGTCGTCCCTTCTGCAGCTTTACTCCCTTTTAATGAACCCCTTGCTGACATCCTCAGACTTGGTCCAAGCACTTCACATGGGCTCTTGTGCATCAGACAATTGCCCACCACCATCGCCTCTCTTCTGATGACTCCAGTTTCCTTACCCAACACCCCACCCCAGAGAGCTTGGTGTTGCAAGCCTCCACCTCTAGAGTCAAACCTGGTATTTTCCCAACCACTTCACCTTATAGGGAATTCAAGAGGATGGATACCTTTAGCAAGAGGATGTTCTCTTTCGACATCCTTGCCCTGCAATGGGTGAGCACTGTATCACTTTTGGGCGATATTTCCATAAAAGCTGGGAGTCGGTTGCGCAAGTGCTGCTTATGGTCCCAGATAAGGCTCCAGCCATACTCTAGCTATTACTGACGAGAGAGATGCAGCAAAGTTCACTATATAATGTAGACTGGACATGACCTATTCGCTGGGCAGAGTGATTTAATCGTCTGTGGTCATTCAGCATCATGTCTGGCTGAGAACCGCTGGGTTTTTAGAGGATGTCTAAGCTTCACTTATTGATATGTCCTTTGATGGCTCTCGTCTTTTTGGAGAAAAGGTGGACTCAACGCTGGAGTACTTTAAGGACAGCTGCGCTACGGCCAGGTATAGAGGTCTTCATCATAGCCCCTCATCAGTACCAGGCTGCCTTCTGCCCCTTTTGTGGCCACAGAAGGAGATTCCAACCCTGTCCATACTCTCACAGCCACTACAGCCAACCGACTTCCGAGCCTTTTCATGGCTGAGGATGTGGATCCCATTGACCATGTGGGACACGTAGCCAAAGACTGGGCCAGTCCACCATACCCCCAGCAGCTGCAGCCTCTAAACCCCTTTAGTTTGCTCTCTGACTATCATCAGCATCCAGTGGGGGCAGGATACGCCATTACCTGCAACACTGAAGGTCAGTAATATCAGACCTTTGGGTTTTGCAGAACGTCCAAAGGGGCTACTCACTCCCGTTTGTGACCACACCTCCATCCATGCCACCTACATATGATCAGCTGACCGAACACCACCTCCCCTTGCTCCATCAGGAAGTACTGGCTCTCTTGGCCAGGGGAGCCATCATAAGGTTCCTCAGACCCCTTTCATTTGCTCCCTCTCTAGGCCTGTCGAAGGAAAAATGCACTTGCTCCAATCTTGAGGGAATGGTCCCAGTCAGTGCTGGAACCAGGGTTAGGCGACGCCATCTGGTTCTATGTTGGAGTGGGAATAACGATGGGGGTGGCTCTGTCCACCCAATATGGGGGCATCGGCACAGCAGCGGGTGCTGAGGAAGGTCTCAGTCTCACAGGCAGCTCCGTTTTGGATCCAGCACCGGGTATAAGGGGCCTGACTGGCCTTGAGAGTGTACCCTCCAGTGGGGATCCAGCAGGCCCCTCCTGAACACGTGAGGCCCAAGGATGCTCCACAGGTGCAAGGCCACCCAAATATGAAGTGCATGGCCTCATAAAACTCTTTCACCTGGGTAGGGGTCGCTCTGGCTCCAGGAAAGTAAGGGAAACATGGAGTGGACCCTGACTCAGGCTCCGCCGAAGCACGAGGCCTGGAGTGCTGACTCTCCGTTGTCTCGTCAGAAGACTTTGACAGGCGAGGCAAAGTCAAAGAGCTCTTCAACTTCTTAAATTTCTTCTTGCAGTGGTACTTACCTGATGACTTTGATCAAGACGATGACTACTGGGTGTTGCTCCACGAACCTTCCTGGTCTTACGTGACCAGGATCATGAGACTTTAGGTGTCAAGGATTTTGAGGGAGCACTCCATCAGCACCTTTGGGTACATGGGGTGACAGTCCTTGCAGGTTTTGGAGTTGTGGTTCCTCTCTTTGCACCACAGGCAAACCAAGTGGTGGTCTGTCACAGACATCTGTCTCTGAAAGGCACCCCATGGTTTGAAACCAGCTGGTTTCTTAGGGGATATCCTATCACACCAGGAAAGAAAATCTCTCAAAAAAAGTTTTGGCAAAAGCCAAGAAAAGGCAGTCAAAAAACAACTAAGGAAAGCACTTCATGGACCAGTACTTCTGACTTGGAAAGGAAAAACTTATGTTAGTGAACCAGAGTGGCATCTATATAGGTACCCTGTATACCATTTCTGGCTTGGACACTGCCGACATGAAGCCAAATGATGCCACCTTGCAGCACATAGGGGTACTGCTCAAAAATCTTCAGATCCATTCCGAGGCCTGAGGAATATTATAAGGTAAGAAATCTGTTGCTGGAAGTCTCTATCAGATGCATCTTACAAGCAACCAAATCAGTTGGCATATAGGGGGTCATTCCGACCCCGGCGGGCGGCAGGCGCCGCCCGCCGGGGTGGAAACCGCCCAAACACCGCACCGCGGTCAAATGACCGCGGCGATGATCACAACTTTCCCGCTGGGCCGGCGGGCGATCTCAAGCAGATCGCCCGCCGGCCCAGCGGGAAAGCCCCAACAAAGATGAAGCCGGCGGATTTGCTGGGGTGCGACGGGTGCAGTGGCACCCGTCGCGATTTTCAGTGTCTGCTTTGCAGACACTGAAAATCTTAATGGGGCCCTGTTAGGGGCCCCTGCAGTGCCCATGCCAGTGGCATGGGCACTGCAGGGGCCCCCAGGGGCCCCACGACACCCGTTCCCGCCAGCCTCTTCCTGGCGGTGTAAACCGCCAGGAACAGGCTGGCGGGAAGGGGCTCGGAATCCCAATGGCGGCGCTGCATGCAGCGCCGCCATGGAGGATTCCCTGGGGCAGGGGAAGACCGGCGGGAAACCGCCGGTTCCCCTTTTCTGACCACGGCTTTACCGCTGCGGTCAGAATTGCCCCGGAAGCACCGCCAGCCTGTTGGCGGTGCTTCCTCTGCCCTCTGCCCTGGCGGTTACAAACCGCCAGGGTCAGAATGAGGGCCATAGTGATTTAGGTGGACCCTAGCAAAATTCAGAATGATACAGAAACAACACTACTGTATGGCTCAGTAGTAAGGTCACTCAAATATGATACCATTCAAGCAATCTTACTGTAAGTATAATGTGCATGTTCATGGCTAGCTATTTCTCCAGGAGTAAGAGCTCATAGTGGTTCCATATAGATATTAATAATGGTGGGAATAGGCAACAATCACTGAGGTATTCTCGTTGACTCTATTTGTGTAAAGTGCTGTGGTTCTGTGAGGTAGGAAGTGAGCCAGTTTAGAAAATAGACTCTCTAATATAACAGATCGATTAATAGATAATTAAAACAGGTATGAGAATAATTTAGTTTCAATCTTTAATATTTTGTGTTTAGGTTTGATTTTATTTTTTGTCATAGTGCAGTTGTAATACAGATATAAACAATATTTCCCACTCCTTGACTGTTGTTTAAATGTGTAAATATATTTAAACTAATACATTTGTAGGACAGTGTGTCATCTCACTTAGTGATCACATGGGAACTTGTGAAATTATACAATTATTTTAAGGGCAGTAGCACTATATTATTCACGCTATAAGTGATTGCTTGTCTGATAATAGGGACATAAGAATAAAATTAGTTTTCTGGCTGCTCTTTTTTTTATTTTTGAGGAAAATAGTGGCACCAAATTTTTATCCACAGTTTACCACTTCTCTTTCGATGATAGCCTATTGTGGAACCAATTTAAAATTGCACCGCTAACTTAGATCTCGAAAATGTAGAAAATGCATATCATCATTGTAGGGGAAGGCACAACTTCAATATCTTGTCCCAAAAATGTCTAAGAGGTCAACAAAAATGTATAAAATTGTTTAGCTTTTAAGACTTTAAATTTTTTATTTTTTTTAAAATATCTTGTAAAATTAGATTATGAAGAAGTTCAAATGAAAGTCTTTATTTCACCTCTAGCATTAGCATTGGCCATGGTGATGGATACCTCAGGATTTTTCCTGAAGGTCCCAATGGCTGCAAGGAAAGTCCTGCTACACTCCAGTCTCAGCAAGGTGACAAGAGAAATACAAAAAGGCAAAGTTGTTCACTTGTGGACAGAAACAGCTGCTTAGAAGCTGAGCATACATTTGTGCATCTGAGACATACTGCATGGGTTATTTCAAGAGTGCCATCGCCATACCTTTTTTAATTAACACACGTAAATTATCCAAGTGTGGCATTAATCATGTCACATAAATATTCAATGACTAGAGTTGCAGATGTTTTATGATACTTTTTGGACACAAGTTTTCAGGGTAATATACCTGAATAGGATTATTAGTTTGTTCGTGAAAGAAAGAAGCAATATTGCCACAAGAAATATTATATTTATGGACATGTGGTATAGCCAATTGGTGCACATGATTTCTCAAAGGTTCACAGTTTTTTCCTCATTACAGCTTTGTTAGGACTTGAAAATATTCTCCAGTTATGCCACGACAATGAAAAAATACTTGCTGCATAAACGAGGTCTTTGCAATGTGTATTTGCCTGTGGTATGCACTTGTTTTTTTCACCAGATTATTTTACATCTCACCTTGTGCAACTGAGCTCTAGAGGGAACCATTTATTGATATTCTGAATAATTAAGTAAGCTATGTTTATTAAAGCCATTTGATCAAACCCTCTATCAGCACGTTTTAATGTTATTTAATACTGTATTAGTTATTTAATCTGTATTGTCTATGGAATATGCACCATACAGCAATACAGATTATCATCATATTGTAGGCAATCCTCAAAATGGGTATATTGAAGCTGGAATAGGTTTTTCACCTGCAAGATTCAAGATATCCGATGCGAGTGTCCACAAATTAGACACTGTGAGTCATGAGGAAGATGTCCAGGAGGAAAGAATTAGCAGACTTTAAACACCTGCTGATGTTAGGATGGTTATGAAAGTGTCAGTATCATTTTCGGGGCTACGAGATGAACCTGGTTTAAATTTGTACTAAACTGTATCTTTCTTTATTAATCTATCCCGAAGAAAACTAGGATATCTTTATATTTATTTTCGTATGTATGCTTTTTATCAATTACACATATACATTGAAATGTACTGAAAACACGTTAAATGCTAAGAGATGATATCATTGTATTAACATTTTCAAAAAATAATTTACCTCTGTGTGCGCTCCTGTTGTAAATCTAAACAAAACAGCAAAGATAGGAAAGAGTTATAATTACTACAGTATTAGCTTGGCATGGAGCCTTCTTCGATAATTCAGTGATGATGAAGATTGATGAAGATATATATTCCCCCAAAAAAAGGTTTCAGGGATGTTATAGTTAGGTACTGAATTTACTCGCACAAAACCACACACATTCAGCAGTTATAGTTACCAGCCCTAACTATATATTACACCTGTGCAATGCACTGATTATGACCTCACATATTACATCACTCATGACATGGTCAGTGACATCACTGATGACAGCAGGCACGCACACAATGGGGCTGAGAGCCTGGAGAAAGCAGTGTGAAGGAAGGAGAGGCAGGCATGCACACAATGGGGCTGAGAGCCCGGTGAAAGCAGTGATGTTGTATGTGCTGCAAGGAGGTCGTGGTCCCCGGGTGGAGGGGGGGGCATGCGCCCCACCCTTATTCATTTATACTGTTTAGCTCCGGGGACGTGGTGGTCCCTGGGGCCTGGAGGTCCATGTGGCCATTCCGCATATTTGCGAGATGTAGCCCCAGGGAGGTGGTGGTCCCTGGGGCTATTACTTAAGCTCAACATGCCCACGGACCTGGGTCAACCGGGGGCAAAATTAAAAGCAAACGCAGGAGACCACGCTTGTTTTCCAAATATTCGCAAGTTTTGCAGTGAATTTAAAAAAAAAACTTTTTTGCCCTGGTGAAAGTGGGTCCAGGGGGACTCCTGGACCAAGGCTAGGGGCTCAGGGAATGCCTACCCTGACCCCTTTATTTTTGCATGGTTTTTTTTGGGACTCAGCTGAAGCAGAGTCTCAAAATGGCTGCCAACACTTCCTGGTTGAAGTGTTGGCAGCTGATCAGATCTTTCCACGAGATCGGGAGGATTTGCGCGGGGTTCGCGCCTCTAGATATCCAAATTTGTTTTTCCTTTAATATCTGAAAAAATACTGAACAGATTTACACCAAATACAAAAAGCATGATCTAAAAGCTACCTTTCTGCCAAATTTGGTGTAATTCCGTCCATAGTTTGGGCTGTAGTAGTGTTCAAAATCCCTATTGGAATTAAAATGGGAACCATACTTTTTTTTACCCCTCCCCCTTTTTTTCAGCCCCGCTTGATGGATCACCCTGAAACTTTCCATGCACAACAAGTCCCTTGGCACACTTTTTGCGAAGATTCATCAAACGCCACCAAAGATATAGCCAAGTCAAAAAACGCTTTTTTAATGTAAACTAGGTCCTAACTATGCCTACCTACTGAAGACCACCAGTAGGTTAAAAATATATATATCTATATATGTGCATATATAAATATATATATATATGTATATATATATATATTATATAAGAAAAAGTTGCTTACCTAAGGTCACAATCTTTCTGATGGATACTCTATCTACCTGCAGATTCCTCACCTGTAGAACAACCCCAGGTAAAAGGCACTGAACTTCTTTTTTCCCCACACTTTGCAGCGAGAAGGTAGATCGACTGTGATATAGGTCTGCATTACTAACAACATGTAAACTGGAATCTTAGTAACTTTCCCTACAACATATCCATCAAATGGGGAGGCAGGCAGGTCGGTGAGGAATTTGAAGGTAGATATTATATCCACAAGTAAGACTGGTACCACATGTAAATAATTTCTTCTTCTCATGGTTACTTCTACCTATAGATTCCTCACCTTCAGAACAGATTTCTTAGCAATACCTTGCCCAGGAGGTGGGATAATGGAAATCTTGCAGACTGGATCTGGCAAAGTGTCCGTCCCTCTGCATCTCCAAATCCACACAGTAGTGCTTTGCAAAAGGAAGCAAGGAAGACCACATCGCCGCATTGCAAATTTCTGCAATTGGGACTCCTGTGGCAAGTGCAGAAGTGGTCGACTCAGCCTTGGTGGAGTGGGGGGGGTATGATCCCTTCAGGAGGCTTTCTCTTGGCTAAGGAGTAGCAGTTCTTGATGCAGAGGATGATCCAACGTGAGAGAGTCCTACTTTGCACCGCCTCGCCTCTTTTTGGCATTCATCCATAATTCCTTGATGCGGTCCAGGTATCATGTAACTGCATGTCTATGATCCAACCGATGCAACCTCTTTCATAGGATGTGGGGTGAGTAGAAGGTTGTGTAAGAGATGGATTGAGTAAGATGGAAAGGGGTCACCACCTTAGGAGAAGGAATGCAGTCCTGGTTTGCATCATCAACTCATAGGGAAAGAATGAAGTGAATGGAGGACAACAAGGGTTTGCAGCTCAATAATCTTTCTAGCAGCAGTAATTGCAACCAAAACACAGTTTTGAGGGTTAACTTTTCTAAGGTACAACTGTGAAGGGGCTCAAATGGAGTCCCCATCAAAAAGATAAGTACTAGATTCAAATCCCATTGGGGAATCACAGCGGTAGCAGGAAGAAACATATTTGTCAAACCCTTGAGGAATCAAATAACAATAAGGTATTTTAAAAGGGACAGCTGGTTTACCAGACAGAGGAATGCAGACAAGGACGCCAAATACCCCATTTGCAGTGCCAACAGTTTAACCCATCTGAGCAAAGGAAAGCACAAATTTCAGCATCAGTGACAACTTGGCCTGCAAAGGGTCCATACCACTGTCTACACACCACACAACAAGGTTGCCCCATCTGCCGTAATAAGCAGACTTAGTGATGGGGGTAAGTTGACACGATTAAATCAGCCACCCCCAGTGGCAGCTGTAAGGAGCTCAGTTGTCCCCACTCAATCTCTAAGCATGTAGGTGGAAGTCTCAGAGATTGGGGTGCAGAACTATGCCCTCCAATTAGAAGAGAAGGTCTGTCCGTAATGGAAGGCAAAACAGGAGACATGTGGAGAAGTGCAGGTGGTCCGCACAGCACACCCTTTTTGGGAAATCCAGGCCAATGACAACTTCTAGGGCCCGGACTTCGAGAAATCTTTCTGAGAACTCAAGGAATCAACGATATAGGGAGAAACATACAATGCAGCTGAAAGTTGCACTTTAACTGTGTGAAACAAGTCTCTCAAGGCTCCTCTCAACGGAAACTGGAGGGTGCTGATCTGCTACCATTGAATATTTTCCAAGAGGCGAATAACTCCACTGTAGGAGTGCCCCACTGGGCGAAGATGTCCTGGCCTAACTGTGGCAGAAGACACTACTCGTGCTGGGCAAGGTAATGCCGGATCAGGCTGTCTGTAGGTGCTTGGGGTAAGCAGATTCCTTGGGGATGTGTCCAAGACCACAGTCTCAATGCTTCCAGGCAAAGGAGGTGAGACCCTACTCCCCCCTGTTTGTAAATGTGCTACATCGCATTCATGTTTTATCAAGATCTGAACGGACCGACCTTAGATGCAGGGGAGGCAGGCCTTGAATGCCAGCCGAATCACCCACTGTTCCAGCAGATAGCTGTGAAGAACCTGCTGTTCTGGAGAGCAGAGGTCTCTGATCTACAGATCCTTTAGATGAGCTTCTCATCCCAGAGTGGAGGCATTTATTACAGTAGCCATAGTCGGAGTGGGAGTGAAGGCCACCACAGTGCGGGATTTATCCTAAAAGGTCTCCCTTGTACTGGAGCCACTGTCTGCAGAGGCACAACTGCAGGGCCCTCCTATGCAAAACCTGTATGTGTGACTAGGAGAATGCAGGAAGCCAGCAGACCTAGGAATCATGGTACTCTCAGGAATAGTACTCTTGAGCCTTGGAGGAAAGGTGGAACCATTTCCTGGATGTTCCTGATCCTTTGCGGTGGAGAAGAAATACAGGGAAGGGGGGTGTCCAGTACCAATCCTATGAGCGGGTGTTGTTGGGACGGCCTCAGGTGAGATTTGGGCTTGTTGATTAAAAAGGCCAGGTCGAACAGCAGCACCACTACCTCTTGAGTACTGGCTTTGATGAGCTAGTCGTCCAGGTATGGGAAAATGAAGGTGGCTGACCATCTTAGATGGGCCACAACCATTACCATCACCTTTGTAAAGACTTAGAGGGTCATTACAACCTCGGCGGTCTTTTAACAAGACTGCCGAGGGACCGCCGTGTGGAAGACCGCCAGTAGTGGAGGTTTGCCACTCCGCGTATTATGACTGTTGGCTGCTCTCCGTCCTTGGCGGGCGGAACGGAGAAGCGGAACGGAGAAGCGGCAGATGACCATGGCGGTAACCGTCATGGTCATAATACTGAAAAAAAGACCGCCAGCCTGTTGGCGGTCTTACCGCCGCTTTAACACCGTCCATCAGGGTCGTAATGACCCCCTTAGTGTGCCAATGTTAAGCCAAAAGGTAGTGCAGCCTGTGGTGCGTACAATGCACCCAAAATCACAAGTACTTCTAGTGCAACCACAAGATTGGGATGTGGAAGTGCGCATCCTGCAGGATGAGAGACGTCATCCAGTCTCCAATCTCCAACGCCAATAGGTAGGGTCAGTTTCTTAAACTTTTCCTTTTTGAGGAGAAATTTCAAATCCCTCAGGTCCAGGACAAGACGTAGACCACAATCCTCTTGGGTACAAGGAAGTATCATGCATAGCATCCATCACCCTGTACCTGCGCAGGCACTAACTCCTCTGCTCCTTTGTTGAGAAGAGCTGTCACCTGCTTCTGAAGACTGGTCTGAGCGTGAAGTGGAGGGAGGGGGGAGCTGGATGGTGGAGCCTTCTGGAAGGGAAGGGTGTATACCTTTTCTAGGAATTGATGGACACATAGGTCTGAAGTAATGGCCTTCTAGAATTGAATACAATGAGACATTCACCCTCCCAGAGTCTCCCTGTGGGGATGGAGAAGCAACTAGGCCTGCTTTCCTTGTGATACAGGGAAGGGAAAGTGGAGGAAGGTTGCAAGATGAGTCCTCCTGCCCTTTCCCCAGCTTCTTCCTCTGTAATGCCTGAAAGGGAGATTAAGCTGCTGTTGGATAGTGGGCTGGTACTGTCATGATCGAAAGGATGATCCTATTGCGAAGCTGCAAAAGTAACAAAATTGATGGTAGTCTCTATTTGGAGGTGGGTGCTGCAGTCCGAGGGTGCTTGGAGTGGCATTTACAGGTCTTAAAACCAGGATGAAGTCTGCCTTGTTGCCAAAACGTCACATCCCATCAAAGGGAAGGTCCATAGGACTGACCTGGACATTCGAGGAGAAGTTTAAGGGTTGAATCCAAGCATGTCTAGGGATGGTAATAGAAGTGTCCATGGGCCAAGCAACCGAATCCATTGTGTCAAGGCATTATTTTATAATATGGTGGGAAGCATTCTTACCTTCAACTGTGAATTCTTGAAAGTGATCCTTCACGTCAACTGGCACATGTGGGAGGATTATCTAATCCATGTCTAAGCTGCTGGCAGAGGACAATCCTTGAAACTTTATGGCAGTGGTCTTCAAACTGTGGAGTGGGTCTCCCAGGGCTAGGGCAGTGTAGAGGCCTTAGAAGTGGGGAACAAGTCCAATTCCTCCAAGGTCATACTAGTCTTACAACAATAAAACTCAGCTGTGGATTTTTTGGTTTTTTTGTGTGACATACTATTGTTCTTGTGTGTTTTTTTACCTCATTTTTTTACAGGCTTGGGCTTGCATTGTGTTCTCGATGTGCACAGAGGCCATTAGAAACACAAAAGCGAGGAGGGTAAATGCATTGTGCTGAGAAAGCACTTTGCTGTCCTTTTAATAACTGTCTGCAGACTCTTTTCAAAAATCTGATTTACACTGTAAAAGTATAAAACATTATGACATTAGTGGGATCATATCAGTGTGTGCAGACAGCTGAAGTCTGAATGTGCTTGAAGGGAAGTAGGGCTTTAATGTAGGTAGAGTTGCCATTATCCCAAGGTAAAATACCGGCCATATGATCCCGTTACTCAGCCCTGCCAAGCACCACGCGTCAGGGGTTAGACTAACGTATTTTAATGCGGTGTTCCATCGCCGCATTAAAATGCATTAGTTGTGCATTTAGAGCGTCGTGGGGCCAGCTCACGGAACCGCTTATTGAGGAGCTGCATAAGCAACAAGCACACTGGCAGTGAAAGCGTGTAAAGTCTCACAAATACATTGCGGTTTCTTTTGTTTATTCACATTATAGATCAGATCAACAACTCTGCCTGTAGTAACTTAGTTAAGGCACTGCATTAAATGAGGTGTCAATCAAAGCCCGGCATCCCTCTCCATTTTACCACATGACAGTTGCAGCTCGCAGGGGTGAAAAGAGGCGGGCGGCATGGGCTGGGGGAGAATGACAAAAAAATATATAATTTGAAAAGAAAACGTACTGTCCTCCGTTAACATGCTGCACCACGCCGCTCTGCTGTCCTCACTGCAAGGGCAGGCTCCCATTGAAGCTGCTGGTGGGGGGACAACACTCCTCCACCATAGCAGAGGAGCCACTGTTGCTGTAGGCCCTGGTGGCTGCGTGGGAAGAGACACAGTTGGTAGCTCCTACTGTAGCCACAGAAGGGGCAAAAGAAGGACTGCAGTTAGCAATGGGCCAACCTGACCGTAGCTCTGTTGTCTTTCAGCGCTGAGTCCACCCAGAGCCATCAAGGGGCATGTCCATAGGTAAAGCCTGGGCATTCCCTGAAAAGTCAGTGATTCTCAGCCAGGCTTGGCATCCAAGTGCCACTGGTGATGAAATCACTCTGCCCAGCAAGTCGGGTAAAGTCCACATCTGATGGTGAACCTTGCTGCATCTCGCCCATCAGCAATAGCCTGGGAGAGTATGACTAGGGCCTTATAGGGAAACAGGCTTTTAGTAGGTTTACCTCCACTTTCCCCCCCCATTTTGATCACTAGGTACTGGTGTAATGGTTCTGAACTGCCCTGGGCAATGCTATCTAGGACCCAGTGCATGTGCTCTGACCCTTAACGTGGTGCATGTTTAATTCGCTTCTTATCAACTGGCATAGTGCAGCTTACTTGTAAGCCCCAAGCTCATGGTACCAGGGGAACCTAGGACTTGTAGTTAAGGTGTCTCTTATGGACTGTAGCACTAGTTGTACCACCACAAGTACGACAAGTTAAAAAATAGCTCCCAGTCTGTCACTGCAGACTGGAAGGGCAGTTTAGAACTGCTAAGTCGACTTTGCCATTTAAAGTAACGGCAAAGCCCAAACGTCCCTTTTTAATATATGAAAGTGACCCCTAAGGTGAGCCTGTCAAGCCCCAAGGAAAGATGTTGTATGCTAAAAAGTAGAACATGTACCTATTCATGTTCCAACAGTAAAAACCCTAAACTGTTGTTTTTACTGTGGAAAGACTAGTAGCCACATTGGGAAGTACAGAGTTACAGGCTGACACCTCAGCTCTGCTAACTCCTGAATGGGATTGCTAAAGTTAGTACTGTAAGGTATCAAAAGAATCAGTGCAATAAATCCGATTCAATGGTTAGATCAAATTTAATATAATTGGTGAGCAAAGTGTATCTGTAATAGTTGGCACTTTAGTTTCCTAAGATTTCCAGTGCCTGTTTACTATTGTACACAGGGTTTGTCCTGCAGACAGCTTTCTGCCCTCCCAGGGAGACACGTGGATGATTCCCAGGATAGGTAACAATAGAGGCTTGCATGGGAGAGAGGTGTTACCTCTTTCTCACAGGAAGCCAAACAGGTGTTAGGCCAAAAAGCCAGCTTCAAAGGAGAAGCCACCTTTGAATGGCACTTGAAAGAGGAGCTGCTCTATTGTTCAGGCAGACAGGCTGGCACCAGGGACAGGGGAGTGGAAGACAGTTTTCAAAGTGGTTTCCAGAGGACTGTAGCATCTTTAGTAGCCACACCTCTGAGTTGGGCTAGGGAGATCTGGATGCTGAGGGAGGGGTTCTGCTGTGTTGGGAGTAGGAAGAAGGCCAAATGACAAACTTCCCAGGAAGTGGTCATCAGGAAGGAGGGAACCTGATAGCCCATTGGCTACTAACTACGCCTACCAGGAGTGCACTTTCAGAATATAAAATGGGTACCCCCTGCAGCCAGAACTCAGATCTTAATTGGACTAGAAGAAGAAAGCTTGAAGAAGGATTGCCCTCCTGCCATGTGGCACCAGAAGAGGGAGGCTGCACTGGCGTGGACTGCACCTGCTGAAACCGGTAGTTAGCAAATAAGAGAGACTCTGTCTGCTGTGTCCTGATAATGAAGAAGTTGCCTCCAGAGCTCAGCCAAAGCAAAGAGACTCATAGGCTCACTTAGTTGACTTCATTTCCACAGCACAGGGCCACAACAGCTGAAAAGCCTACTGGGGTAAGTTGGTACCCCATTATCTTCAGACCGCTGCTGTGAAGCACCAGTGACTAGGACCCGATGCCCAAAGTTGCACCCGAGGTTGCTGAGCCCAGGCGAGTCATTGGAGTGCAGCTTGGTCAGCAAGAAGCCCTGTTATTGCCCAGGGAAGGATTTGCCTGTGACCCTGATACCAGGTGATCCAGTCCCCAAGTAGAATATCCGTAAGGGCTTTGTTAAATGGGGGTAATGGTTCGGCTGAAGCACCACAGTCAGGACATTCATCTTCACTGCAACTGTGGGCAATTGAAGGTTCAAGACCTCAGCTGCACTCCGCGCCACCATTTCAAATGAGGCACCCTCCTCTGTAGATACAGTGGGGGGGAGACCAGACCTGTGTCTGGTGAGGTGTCCAAACCACTGGCATCTGCCAGGTACTTTTACTACTTTTCCCCTGGTTTATCAAGTGGATGGTGGTAGCCATAAGGAACCTCAGACCCCTCCGAGTCATCACCTTCTCCAGGCCTGTCAAAGAAAGGACACTAGCTCTGGTTTGGAGGGCATGGTGCTGGCCTACAATGCCTATCTGGCTAAGTGTCGGCCCCTTCGACTGCAGGAGGAGGACTGTCCTGTGAGGAAGATGGAGTTGAGGGCACAGGGAGAGGTAAGTTGTGAATACCACATCCTTTGTGGCCAGTCTGGGGCAATCAAGATCACTTGGACCCCATCGAGGTGAATCGACCCAAGGAATCAAGGGTATGGGAGGAAACGCATTAAGAAGCTGGAAGCTCCAGCTCAATTGAAATGTGTCTTCCAATACTTCCTGCATCAAATACTGGATGCTGCAGAATGACGAGCAGTGTACATTTTCTTGAGTGGTAAAGAGGTCTAGCCAGGGAGTCCCACATAGCTGGAAGAGGAATAACACCGCCTGCATGTAAGTTGAGCACCCCGGCGAGGTGACTTGCAGCCATACAAATCTGGAGATCCTGAACCCAGGAGTCGTCAAGCATCTTTGCAGAGAAGAGATGACCCCCACTCCTCCTTACTTGCAGTAGTGTTTTACGTCAAGATTTGGACTGACTGACCGTGAAGGGAAGGGAGAAAGGTATTGAGAGCCAGACATATCATCCGCAATTCTAGCAGATTCATATGAAACAATTGTTCCTCTGCGGACCACAGGCCTCTGATCTCCAGATCCTACAGATGTCCTCCCCATATTAAAGTGGAGGCATCTGTTATGACTGTGGACACCGAAGATCTCCATTGTGTTGAAACCACTGCTTGCAGAGGTACGCCTGGAGGGCCCTCATGTGCCAGTTTGCATGGCGCTACCAGGCCTAGCAGGCGAAAAACCTTCAGGACTGGAATAACCACTCCATCCTGAATCATCAGAATCATAGCCTGAATGTCATTAATCCTCTGAGGAGGAGGGGAGGCTCATTCACAGTTGTGTCCAGTACTGCCCGTCTAAACAGGGAGTGCCAAGAGGTCTCTAGGAGAGATTTGGGCCTGTTGATAGAAAAGCCCAGTTCAAACAACAGCTGAGTTGTTACCTGCAAGTGATGCAACACCGACCTTCTGAGATGGGCCGCTACCACCACCAACACCTTTGTGAAGACAGGAGGGGTAGAAGTAGGGCCAAACAGGTGGACCACAAACTGATAATATTTGAACCCTACGTGAAACAGAGATACTTGCTGAGTGACTACAGAATAGGGATGCAAAAGCAAGCATCCTGCAAGTAGATTGACACCATCTAGTATTTTTTCTAAAGTGCAAGAAGCACCTAAGCTAGGGTGCACATCTTGAACTTTTCTTTTTTGAGAAACCAATTCAAAATCCTGAGGTCTATGATCAGTCGTAAATGACTATCCTTCTTGGGAATTAGGAAATAATGTGAATAGTATCCCTGACCCCTTTCCTGCTCTGGGACCAACTTCACTGTGCCCTTGTGAAATAGGGATTGGACTTCCTGTTGGAGAAGCTGAAGATGGTCTGCAGAAAGTGAATTCAATCTGGGTGTAAAAGGTGGGGGGAATTCTTGGAAGGGTAGGGCATACCCCTTTTTGACAATACTTAACATCCAAAAGTCTAATGATATGTACCTCCACTGGTGCCGACCCTGGGACACTCCCCCTCCCACTGGTAAGGCATACTATAAGAGGAAAAACTAAAGCAGCTTTCCTGTGTTTTCAGCACAGGACGAAAGGTATGAGGTGGGAAATGGTGGGAGGGGAATGGCCAGCTGTCTACCTCTACCATGCCCTCTGTATGACTTATAGAGGGGGTCTGCAGATTGCTGCTGTTCAGGTTGCTGCTGCAGGCACCCACTAAATGAAAATCCTCTAAAGAAGCTGCAAAGTCCTTAGAATTGCCTGTAATCCTGAGGCTGATTCCCAAGGAACAAGCTATGGCATTGCTGTCCTTCAAACATTCTAAAGCAGAATATGCCTTAGCCCTGGATAGGTAAGAGCCATCAAAGGTCAAATCCATAAGGGTGTTCTGCACATACTATGAAAAACCAGAACTCCTCAGAAATGCATGTCTTCCAGTAGAAATTTAAGTGCCCATTGCCCTTGCCACAGATTCAGCCATATCCAGTCCCGCCATAATACCCTGATTGGGTGCTGCTTATACATTTTTCAATGGTTACAAAAAATGACCTTGGTAGTCATCAGGCAATTTAGGAACAGAATGCACAGAATACAGGAGGACATGAATGTACCTCCCCAGTAAACAAGTAGCTTTAGGGGATTATAGGGCCATGCTTCCAGATGAGAAAATCTTTTTAGCTCCATCTTCTTGGACTCGCTATCCAGAGGTGAGGTGGGAAATGAGCCTGGAGTTCAGCTTTGATGAGCATGAGGCTTGAACAACCAGATTCTCTGGTATAGGATGTGAGGACAAAAAGAGAGGATCTCCAGGAGACAGCTTATATCGTCTGGCTTTCGGCCTTGAAACAGATGTGGCTGTTATCAGTTCCTGCCATGTATTCATGATTGGTTCTGTCAAAATCTAATTGAAGGGTAGCAGTGGCTCAGAGAATTCTGAAGAGGAATGTAGAGGGAGTATTAGATTCAGCTCAGTGGTCGGAAGGGATAAATCTAACATATCTGATCCCCAGCTTTCCTGATGATGGAATGGTACATAGTGATTTCAGGAGATTAAATGCCTTTTGCAGATAGCAATTCCCATTCTGGGGATGTATCCAAACCACTTGACTCTCTTAACCCTTCAAGCTCTGGGTCCGTTGAGGGCTGCTCAACAACTCTCCCTCTTCTTGGGAGTCTCATCCTTCAAATCAGTTGTTGGGCCTCTCTTCTGGATCTGTGCCTTGGATTCTGATTAATGTGAGCTCGTATGCGCTGTCAGCTACGCCATTATCCGCACCAGTGAAATCTGCAATTGCACCAGAGAAGTCAGAAGGGACACCAGAGTTGTAGCTTGTGATGTCAGGCAGAAGTAGTTGGCACCGGTAGTGTCACCTGCTGCATTGACAAAACGTTTAGAGAAAGTAGTACCCAAAAGAGGTGGCATCCTCTTCCTAGAGATTTCCATTGGTGCCAGAGTTGGCCAGGGGATCCAGAATCCGGGCCAGCGACATAAATGGCATAAAGGGTGCCTGCTGATATGGTGTTGAAAAGCCTCCCGGGGAATAAGCTAAATGACTCATGGAGCCCGCAGGTGCCTCAGATGGAACCATCGGCCTATTGCAAATATTGAACACAACATTAAAAAAGTAACTAGGGTCCAAGCCAGAGTTGGAAATGCTGTGTACATCTTTTCCTTTTGTGATTGAGTAACTGGATCTGAAGGCAGCATTGCACTTGGTACTACAGGAGAAGTCGAAAGAGCAGTTGGCATCGAAGGCTGACATCGGCGCCAGAGATGGAGTTGGTGTGACCTCCTGACCATCTTCCTCCAAGAGCGGTTGTGATGAAACCGGCCTCAGTGACCTGTCCTTTGACGAGCGATGTCAGGGCATATGACACTGCTTCTGGTTATGCTTCTTACTTGTTGACTTTGAAGAATGAGGATATGGAACCCGGATTTTGGACAAGAACCTCTTTTTTTCATCTCATGATCTGGCCATAAACAATTTTGCCTCGCTCCCTTTCAGAGCCTTCTGATTAATTTTTTGGCAACTGAAACAGGCCTTGACATCATGATCCAAACTCAAATACCAAAGACAGTTGTCATGAGGATCAAAAATAGACATCTGACCCTCACAGTCCTTGCAAGGTTTAAAACCTGACTTCCGATGCTGCAACAATTTACAAACACCTATACTTTAAGAGATGAAACATTGAAAATGCAACAATTTCCAAACAGAGAGTATGAAAAAATCATTATGCACTGAAGGCGTGGAAAAAAGGGAGCTGATATCAGTATGTTGATAGGGGCTCCCACCTCTGCCAAACCCACAAAAATTGTAAAAGGATTGAAAGTCACTGGAAGGTGGCAGAAGCTGAAGAGTAGGTGAACATGCCATGGCATTTAGAGTCTATTATCTCAAGCGCATGATCTGTTTTATCACTGAAGAGGTGCACCCTGTCAATAGGAAGATCCATTAGACTGGACATCAAAGGAAAATTTGGATGTCCGTTCCCAGTTATGGCGATGTATGGAAACAGAAGTCCCCATAGCACGTGCAATGGAATCAGCTATATGGAGCCTGGATTTAATTATATGATGAAATGCACTCTGGTCATAAACAATACTTCCTGAAAATCCCCCTTCATGTACTCAGGAATGTGAGGCAGCATCATCTGGGCCATGTTCCATAAGACGTGGGTTGAATGAGTCAGAAGACAGCATTTAAGGATTTCAGCACCACTCTCCCTGCCGAGAATGCCTTTGTGCCCCAATTCTCCTCTCTCTTAGACTCCCTGTACGAAGGAAAAGTATGGAAAAGAACAGTGCAGTCATCTAGCACCAAGCTGTAGCAGTGAGCCACAAGTCTATCAACAGCTGGCATAGGTGAGAACTTCTCCCAAGCCCCCAGGACAGGTGACAGTAAGGCCTTATTGAAAGGTAGCAAGGGTTCTGCTAAGGCTGATAATTGCATGAGGGCGTCAGTAAGGACATTGGTTTTCATCTCTGCTGTAGGGAGCTGTAAATTGAAGGCCTCAGCAGCCTTTAACATAATTTGATGGATGAATACTACTGGCATTGAGGGCCCAGCTGTTAACTCCATGGTGTGTTCTGCTTAGGTGTTCAGACCCCTTGCTCTAGACAGGCCTGGTCTGGGTCATCATATGGTAGGTACGCCACAGGGTCAGAGTCTGCGCCAAATGTAATGGAGACAAGTTCTGTGCACCTCCTCTTCTAGTGAGCATCGGGCTTCCCTATGGAAATGGATTTTTGGATCCACATCAGCCTGCTGTGCCAGTGGCTCTGTACCCGAAGATCTCTCCACTGCTCCCATAATACTCTTTCCTTTCAGTACGATCTCACTACCTCTACCAATCAGACGTGTTCCTCTCACCATCTCCAACCATCAAACTCACATCATCCAACAGGTTCAACATTGCTAGATATCACACTCACCTATTGTTCACCAGACTTTCACCATTGCTAGCCATCACACTGTCACTTCATTCACCACAGCCACAACCTTTATTACCTTTCATAGTCTCACATTACGGCCGTGTTTCACCATTACTACCCATCACACTCTCGCATCACTCAACACAAGCCTAACCATCGCTAGCCATTATGCTCCCATCACTGACCACAGTCTCACCATTGCTGATCATCACACTCACATCACTCAGCAGTCTTAGATCTACCCATCACACTCTTGCTTCACTCACCACAGCATCCCCTCCACTATCCTTTGCAATCCAACACAACAACTCAGCAGTGACATTCTCACAGAGTTCACTAGTCTCAACATTGCTACCAAACGCTCTCATGTCACTCACCACATTTTCACCATAGCAACCTATCACACTTTTTCAGCACTCACCAGTCGGTCATTACTATCCACTGCCACTACTATCCTTTGCCACTACACTCCACATCACTCACCACTCTCATCAGTGATAACCATCTGACATAGTCCATCAGCCTCATCATAGCATTCTAACAACACTCACCACAGCCTTACCATCACTACCCATTACACTATGACTTCAAATAGCCATTATCATAATTGCTACCCATGGTAACTGACCATAGTCTCACCATTGCTAGTCATCAGATTCTTAAGTGACTCACCAAAGTCTCAGCATCAATATCTACTACGTTCTCAGTTTTGCTTCTAATCACACTGTTGTATCACTCATCAATCTCATCTTCATGAACTATCACAGCCACGCCACTGCTGCTAATACTCACACATCACTTATACAGTCTCACCACTGAAACCCATCACATCTCACATTACTCACTAGTCCCACCATTGTTACCCATCACATTCTCACATTAACCACCTCAGATTTATCATTGGTACACATGACACTCTCCCATCTCTCACCTGTCTCACCAAAGTTAGTCACCGCACAATAAAATCACTGACCAATCTCACCATTGCTACTCACACACTCTCAGATCACTTGTCACAGTGTCACCATCTTAGACATCACTCTCCAGTCCCACCATCGCTTCACATCACACTCCCACATCACTCACCTGTCTCACCAATGTTAGTCCCCGCACGAGAAAATCACTGACCAATCTCACCATTGCTACTCACACACTCTCAGATCACTTGTCAAAGTGTCACCATCTTAGACATCACTCTCAAGTCCCCCCATCGCTACACATCACACTCCCACATCATTCACCAGTTTCAGCAATGTTAGTCTTCACACTCGTCGCTCATCAGTCTCACTATTGCTACCCACCACATTTTGAAACTACAATCACGTCCTGGCACACTCTTGAGTTACTCACCAATTCTACCATAGCTATCGATTATGCTGTCAGATCTCTGGCCAGGACAAAGCCCTTGATGGCATGTGCCTATCTGGAGAGAAGGTTGACTCCATCTGGTTTGCTTGAAAAACAACACATGAGCCTCGACGTGCTCCCTTGGTCTGACCTCCATGGTGAAGCTATTCTACCAGGAGTAGCATAATTTTTCTGGCCACTCCACCTCACAGCAGTCCTGTCATTAACACATTTCTGGGACTGGCAGACTGAACTACCCACCTGGCAATTTATGTGGGGAAAGCACATTCTGCCAGTGGTTCAAGCCCTGACAGACTGCACTAGCTACCGGGCATTTGATGCCATTTTAGCACTTTACTTCCAGATGGACTGTGCTATCTGCACGGCATTTCAAGCAAGGGAAATGCTTCCTCTAAGCACTTCATACCTTAATAGACTGCACTACCTGCCTGGAATTTCAAACAAAGGCAGCACATCCTGTCACAATGTCAGAACCTGACAGACTGCGCTGTGTGTGGCATTTCAAGCAAGGAAAGCGCAAAATATTCGCTCTTCATTCTCCGACTGCTGCTCTACTTACCTGACAGCTACAGACTGATGTGTTTCTTTCTTCTCCGACACTGGATTGGTACTGTCAGCAGTTCATTCTCTGACAGTCTGCAGACTGTGTCTGACATGTCAAGTGACGGAAGCGCATTATGTCAGTGGTTCGCGCCCTGACAGTCTGCAGACTGTGTCTGACTTATCAAGTGAGGGGAGCGCATTCAGTCAGTGGCTTCCTCATGCAGACTGCTATCTGCTTGGGATTTCAAGCGAGGGAAAAGTATCCCGTCAGCAGTCCCCATCCTGACAAATCACACTCCACGCTTAAAATTCCTACCAAGAGAATACCAGCCAGTCAGTGGTCCATGCATCGACAGACTGTGCTTTCTTCTTGGCAGGACCGGCTTTAGAGCTGGTGGCGCCCTGTGGGGTGGTCTATTTTGGCATCCCACACCCCATGACCACCTCCTCGGATTCCCTAACTACCACCCAGCAAATGTGCCCCTCATCTCTCCATAGCCCGCCTTTCACATATTCATTTGTTTTAAAAGGCTGGCTTTACTAATCCACTCAGCTATCCACATAAAATATAGTTCTGTTCTTTGCAGCAGGCATATTAACCCTCTGCATATTCTTCTTCTATGCTGCTTTATGGCTGGTCAAAGCTGCCACTGAACAAAACTCTCATCTCTCTCCCTAGCAGGAACATTAATCACAAGAGGTATCTTCATATTTTAATTGCTTCTTGAAGGCTGGACACACAAGAAACTTTTCAAGAGGTGCTTCTAAATCGCAAGCTTCTAAGTTATTGCTCAAGACAGCGCCCCCCTGAGGGCAGCACCCAATGCGGTCGCACCGCCCTAAAGCCAGGCCTGCTTCTTGGCATTTGAAGCAAAGGGGGCATTGTCTTGTCAATAGGTCACATGCCGACAGACTGCACTCCGTGGCTTGAGTATCAAACAAGGAAAGGAACATTCTGTCAAAATTTCACACTCTGAGATAGAGGGAGTTGTAAATGGCTACAGACTGATGTGTTTGTGGGTGTTCTCAAACTTTAAAGGCAAATCACGCCCAGTTTACTCAGTGGCTGCCTTGTGCATGGGATTTTAACCCTTGTAATATCATCTATGGTATAATATTATGTAGGAGAAAATGATTCTACATCTTCAAGGCTATCTTTTTTAATATCACGCAGACAAACGCCTTTGTGAATGTGGCCATGGTATCTAGTTTGAATGTGGTTTGTATATGTTTGCACAGGGAAAGTCCCTATTTCTAATATAATTTGATTTGTACACATTTATGTGTATTTCCCCCAAAATAATAAACCTTATTTTATTGTACCTAAATATTAATAAAAAAATTAGATTCATGTTATTTGCTATCTATTTTTGCAGTATTTACATTTTCTAATTGCAATACAAAAATAAAAAACGTTAACAAGTACAAAGTGAATAAAGTAACAACACCAGAGAATCGTTATTAATATTTTTATGTTAAAAATCAAAGTAAAACGCCTTCAGAAAGTGAACTAAAGGATAATAGCATAAACATGAAATTAATATAATATGTAGCAGAGAAACAAGGAAAAATGAAATGCCTTGTGCAGAGCAAAAGGAGAAGCAGAATCTGTCAATTAAGTCTGCCATATACAGCTTCCTTTAGTTGCATAAATACGCCCATTAAATCCAGGCGCATGCGCAAAACAATAGGTAGCACATTTGCAAGCTCATTGTTAACCAAAGGATCTCTGAGCAGTATGAACGGAATTAATTGAAACAATTGTTATGAGACATTAACTCGTTGGTGTTGGCTACAGGAATGGGGATTTTACAAACAAGTGAGGAGTAAAAACCATATTACCCTTGAAAGGGCTAACCAATTTATATAAATCATCTCGCACAGAACTCTGAATACTTAGTTCAAGAAAATAAAAAAAATGTGACTTACAATGTCTTGTGCACCGTATTTCTTCGCCCTGATTCAGAATGAAAAGACAAGTGATGTATTTTACAGAAAGATTGTTTGGATACAACATACGATACACAAATATTTTAGCACTCATATAAGCAAATGGCAGCTTCTTGGGTAGGGTTGTGTGTATTTTTTTTTTATTATTACGCACGTGCAATCGTGCGTAAACCCAGGTTATTGAGCTACGAGTATCCTGCATGCAGTCTGTTTTCCTAATGTTTGTACTGATTGTGATTGAGAGTTGGCTTCAGCATAAAATGCCTCTCTGTAGCTCTGAGTGTGCTTGTTCTCTGCAGCCATGTGTATTTTTTTTATAGGAGCTCAATCAATGATTAACACCCAACACTAGGCTAATTGCATCACATGTAAATTCTTTTTTAGGTATGCTTAACAGATTATGGGCTTTATTCAAAGTCTGGCGGTATGTACTTTGTGAATCAAGGTTACTGAGGACACAACGTCCACCACCATGATGGACAGAGGCCCGCCACAATCAGAAATCCACTGCTGGCTATTTTCAAGACTAGGTGGGTGAAAGTAGGAGGAACATTCACGCTCAGAAATACATCAGCCGTGACCGAATGCATGCTCATCCAGCATCTCACACTCAAGCTAGCCAAGTCTGTGTCCTGAGAAAAGTAGAGATTTCTAGCCACAAGTACCGATGGTGGCTTTTTTGGTGTTCAAAAAATGACTCAACTCAGGGTATGATTGTGTGTGGTAGGTTAAGGTAGCCTGTGACCACTTTAGCTCCTAATATAATAATGGAATCTAAGTCCTATGACTCCATCAGTAACTCTAGGAGAAGCATGTGACTAAAGAGTTGAAGGGATTCACATATGGTCTTTATCAAAAGAATTCCAAATGGTGAGCACTGATGAACAAGTTACTTATCTTCAGTAACAAATGATCTGGTAGAGACCATATCTAGCCGAGATTCCTTACCTTTGAATTTCCCAGGTGTCTGATTGGATCCAGAAGATTTTTTGTGAGCAGTACCCCTGCGCAACAGTTGGTGGCATCGAATGGCCACTTACATATGTGCCAGCTCCACATGCTGACGTCCATGGAGCCATGAAATGCACTGACACTGGTGTGTGCGAACTAGGGCGCTGAAAGGGATTATCCCTAACCCTAGAAATCTGTCCGCAGAGCGGGGAAGATGGGTTGGTCAGTAAAACATCTGTGGCTAGATATTGTCTCTACTAGATAATGCGTTACTGAAAGCACGTAACAGCCCCAGATTCCTCACAATTGTATAGATACCAAAGCAATAACATCCTTGGCGGTGGTCTGAAGACGAATGTTAAACTAGGAAGTCCTGCAGAACCAAACAGCTGAAATGGCCGTCCCTGGAGACCTGACTGTCCAGGCTGTAGTGTTTGGTAAACGTGTGCAGGGACAACCACGTTGTTGTCTGGCAGATGTCCAGGACTGGGACTCCACATGCTAATACAGTGGTTGCAGCTTTAGCTCTGGTGGAATGAGCCTTTAAGCCTTTAGTCTTCTGCTTCTTGGCCAGTGCGTAGCAGATTTTAATGCGGAGAATGGCACAATGTGAAATGGTTAATTTCTGCACTGCCCAACTCTTCTTCATTCCAACATACCCCATAAAGAGTTGGTCATCCATTCAACACTCTCTTGTGCGATCAAGGTAGAACAACAATGCTCTTTTTGGGTCCAGATGGTGGAGGTGCTCCATTTCTTTGGAGGAATGTAAAGGAACGTAGAAAGTGGACAAGGTGACAGATTGGCCCACATGAAATGGTGTCTCCACTTTCTGGTGGAAAGAGGCCCTTCTGCAAAGCCCCAGTTTGTCTGGGAAAACAGACAAGTAGGGAGTCTTGGATGACAAAGCCTGCAGCTCACTCACCCTCTGGCAGATGTTATTGCCATGAGAACTGCTGTTTTTATCCAGAACAGCTGGAGGGCTTGAAAGGAGCACACAATCAGGAATGTGGGAACCAAATTAAGGTTCCACTGAGGCATATTGAAAGGCAAAGGAAGAAACATATGTGCAAAACCCCTAAGACACCTTTGTACATTAGGGGACTAAAATATAGAGTGTTGGTCAGGCAGCCACAGGTAGGCAGACAGAGCAGAAAGCTAACCCTTCAGAGTAGCCAAAACAGAGCCCTGCTAGGCAAGGGTAAGAATGAAGAGAAGGATATCAGTGAAAGAAGCAGGAAATGGGTGGATTTCTCTGTATTATAAAATGCTAACTTTTTCCTTCAGCAGGCGAATACCAACTTGGTAGAGGAACGCCTTTCTGCCAGAATTACATTACAGACTTTGGGAGCAAGGTCAAAAAGGTTGAAAGCTGTGAACTGTCACTGATCAATCTCCATGAAAGAAGGCGGAGAGTTAACAGGTTTGGGTGAAGGGACAGCTTGATCGGAGGATCAGTGCTCATGCTGAGCAGCTGGAGATACCAGACTCTGTGCCCAGCCCAGAGCCACAAGGATGACTTTGGCCCGGTCTCTCTAGGTCTTCTTGAGAGCTCTGGACAGGAGTGGTATGGGTGGTAAGCCGTACAGAAGACCTGAGCTCCACTCAAGATGAAAAGCATCTCCGAGTGAGAGCCACCTTGGAAAAGTCCAGAGCGCAAAACTGTTGACAGTATGCATTCTCGGAGGAGGTGAACAGATCTAATCAAGTCTCTCCCCACTGATGAAAGAGACATTGTGCCACTTCCAGATGGAGATGCCATTCGTGATCCACTAGACATTGGCAGCTGAGTTAATCTGCTCTGGTGTTCAGGTAACCTGCCAGATGTTGAACCACCAGTGATATGCCCTGTTGTTCTAGCCATGGACAGAGGTGCAGGGCCTCATGACAGAGGGTCCACAACCCCAACGGCCCTGTTTGTTGCAGTACCACATGACAGTGGTTTTGTCCGTGAACACCTGCACTAGCCATCCCTTGATGGAAGGAAGGAAGGCCTTCAATGCCTGATGGATTTCTTGGAGCTCCAGCATGTTGATGTGAAGTCGCTTTTCTGCCGGAGATCAGGGTTCTCTGAATTGCACCTCCCCTAGATGGTCACCCCATCCTAGAAGTGACGCATCTGTCACTACTGTGAGATTTCATTGGGAAAGGGAGACCCACCTCTGCACGTCTTTTCAATCAGTCAATCACTGAGATTTGTAGAGTGCAATCTTGTCACCCCAGGGATCGTTCAGGCGCTGGGGGGAGTCTGTGAGCCATGGCCAGCTGGTGATGGAGGTCTTAAAGTAATGGCTTTAGCTGTCTTCTGAAGTCTTTCAGAGATGGGAAGGTGCACAGGTGAAGGGGGTGAGCGTTACAGGACTTGGCATCGAGATAGGAGCGGGAGCGGCCACCAAGGCATTCCCAACGGATGCGGAGGATGTAAGCCAGGTCGAGGTTGGCAGAGCAGAGCTCTCTGGTGAGTTGGTGGAATGTGATGCATTTGTTGATATAGGCAGGTCCAACATCGTGGAGGGTTTTGTAGGCGTGCGTGAGGAGCTTGTAATGGCATCTTTGCAGGATAGGGAGTTAGTGGAGGGCCCTGAGGTGGGGACACATGCTGGTTCTTCTGAGGAGGTTGAGGATGAGTCTTACTGCTGCATTCTGGATGGTCTGGAGGTGATTCAGGAGCTGCTTTGTGGCTCTGGCTCAGAGAGCGTTGCCATTGTTGAGGTGGCTGGACATGAGGGCCTGGGTGACTGTCTTCCTGTTCGCAATGGGGATCCATTGGAAGATCTTGCAGAGCATGCAGAGGACATGGAAGCAGGAATAGATCTGGATCATGTCAGAGAGATTCCCCTAATGCTGTGCCTTCTGGAAAGTCAGGTCCCACTGTAAAGCCCACATATGCCATCTGGCATGCGTCACAAGCAGGATGCAGGAGGCCCAGCAGCCTCAGAGTCATTCTCACTGAAATTCAGGATAGAGGCTGAAACATCGGTATCACAGCCTTAATATCTTAGACTCGCTGCACAGGAGATAAGACCGAAACTACACTATGGTCAGAACAGCTCTGATGAAAGGGAGCGGCTGAGATGGAGTCAGGTGTGACTTTAGCATGTTTATAGTGAACTCCAGCGAATGCAGGAGGTTTGCCGTAGTCTGAAGGTGGGAGACAACAAGAAAACAGCTTGTGGTGAGCTTGCCTTCAACAGCCAGTCATCAAGATAGGGGAAGACTGCCACCCCTGATCTCTGCAGATGAGCTGCGACCACTGACATCACTTTAATGGACACCGAGTGGCGCTGGTAAAACCAAAGGGGAGCACAGTGAATTGGAAGTGCTTGTGACCTACCATAAACAGCAGGTAGCGCCAATGGGCAGGCAGGCTGGGGATATGGAAATAAGTGTCCTTCAAGTCCTTCGCTACCAACCAGTCTCCTGGGTCCATGGCACTCAAGTCCTGAGCCAATGTGAGCATCTTGAATATCTCCTTCTTGAGGAAGAGATTGAGGGTCTGCAGATCTAAGATAAGCTGAAGACCTTTATTCTTTTTGAGTATCAGATAGTAGTGGGAATAACAACCACTGCCTATTTCTGACATCAAAACCCTCTCTACATCCCCCTTGGCCAAGAGAGCCATGATTTCCTTGAGGAGCAAGGACAGCTGATCATGAGATGGAGGTACATGGGGAGAGGAGAATTTGAAGGGGAGGGAGTAGTCGCTCTGAATGATCTGTAAGACCTACCTGTCCGATGTTATGGACTGCCAGTGGTAGAGATGATGGCTGATTCTGCCACTAACTGGATGCCCAGGATCTTGTAGGGCAAGATTAGGAAGGCTTAGGGACTGTGGCTGCTGGGGGGTATGAACCGCACCCTACTCCACGCAGAGGCTGGGCAGCTTACGAGGGATGTGTGACTGGGATAAGGTTGGTGTGGTCCAAAGCCCCTTCTATAGCCACAAAATGAGCAAACGGCAGACTGGGGGTGACGTGGGGCAGCTGAGAGGCCCAAGGGCTTGGCTGTAGCCTGCGAGTACTTAAAGTGCACCAGCGCTGAGTTTGCCTTGTCTCCGAAGAGACAATTGCCATCAAAGGGCATGTCCATAAGGGAAGCCTGGGTATTCCCTGAAAAGCCAGATGTTCTCATCCAGGCGTGGCATCAAAGCACCACTGTCGAGGAACTGCTCTGCCTAGCAAGCCAGTTGTGTCTAAACCACAGCTGATGGCGAACTTTGCTGCATCTCTCACATCTTTGACAGCTTGGGAGAGGATTGCCCGGACCTCCTCCGGGACCTGTGGCAGCACTTGCACAATTGTGTCCCACAAACTGTGGGAATAGTGGCCCAATAAGCATGCGGTGTTCACTGACCTCAGGGCTGGTGGAAGAAAATGTTTTCTTTCCTAAGCTATCCTGCCTCTTGGATTCCCTTTGTGGTGCTGCGGCAAGGAATGTGCCATAGGAAGTAGAAGCCTTGACCAGCAACCTTTCTGGAGTTGAGTGTTGGGTGAGAAATTATCGGTTCCCTGGGGCTGGGCGATGGTGTCGGGTAATTGTCCTGTTCGCAGGAGCACCTATGCTGGGCTTGGACCAGGTTCCCAGAAGGACATCCGTTAGTGCTTCATTAAAAGAGAGTGGGCTTCTGAAGAGAAAGCTCCCAGCTCGCATATGTCCCTCCCTCCTCCTAAGGAGGAGAAAGCATGCCAGTATTCAGAGACCTATCCAGCCTGTTGGCATCACCCAGTTCCTCACAATAGTCCATGTTTGGCCTTCTATCTGGTATCCTAAAGGGTCCAGTGACCCCTCTCTTTCTTCCCCAAGGCCCTACTCTTCCGAATAGGGCTCAGGCGCATACTTTGGACACGTGGATCTTGTAACCACAAGAATCAACGTTGGTCGACTCTGTGTCAGATTTGGGAAACTAAATAGGGCTGGCACCGCCGGTAGGCACCAGGAGCATTGGGGAAGGTCGCGGTGGCACGCCGGTCACTGGTCTGCATCCACGATTAGATCCACAGGGGCTCATCAGGGTCGAGGCTGAAGCTACTACTGCAGATCCTGATGGGCCCTATTTGACGCTGTCGGGCCCGACGGTGTTCTGGAGGGTTTAGCCCACTCAAAAACGCATCGCACGGCCTCGTAAAAGTCTTTTATGTGAGTGAGGGGTGCTCCGGCTTCCGGAAAAGTGGGGAGGTGCGAAGCCCAACGTAGTGACAAATCCACAGAATTGTGCCTCCATCGCCGATACCAGAAGGTAATTTTTTCAAAAAAACGAATTCGCGAAAATGTCGAAAAAGGTCTGTCAAAAAATGACAGCGGGGTAGCTCTCCTCTGGATCAGCACTAACTGGTGAGGAAAGAAAAGAACTGATGTCAGTGTGCCAAGGTGGTGTCTATATAGGTGACCACCATGTCATTTCCAGTGCAGACGATACCAAAGATGCCACGCGGAGCCGATCAACGCTGCCTACTGACGCACAGGGGTACTGCCCATGAAAAACCTTCCAGATCCAGTATGACGCTTGGGAAATTCAAAGGTAAGGAATCTGTGGCTAGACGTCTCTAGGGAAGTGTGTTTCCAAAAGCGTCCTACATAGAACATCTGAAAAGTAGACTCTAAATAATGGACAACATAGAAGGATGAGAGATGTAATGAAATGCAGTAAACTTACCATGCTCTTCATTTCTGCATCCATGTTACTTAATAGTAATTCTTTTTCATTACTGAAAGATAAAATGATGGGGAGATAAGAGTGGCATGTTTGGTGAAATGCATATAAAGCTCACAATATAATTTAAGTTGATAAACTGTGTTGATTCACTGGTGCTTTCAGAACATTTTACTTTAAAGGAAAGTTTTGACTCTATTAAAAACAGCCTTTTAATTGGAGTACATAACGGAGAGGATTTAATGAGTGATTGGTGGGGTCCCAAAATCTCTTTAAAACTGACGCTCTGTGTTACCGTATGCTGCTTGCATTTCAACTACTTAGACACATTTAACCAATGAGACTCCATAAATGAGACCCCTTCAGTTTCCTTGTAGCTGAACCATAAATTGGCCATACTAGCATATAAAGGCAGTCCCATCATTGAACCAGATGGATCAGCCAAGGTCATAGGTTATGAATTGGCAGTTTGGCTGATTAGCACCAATCCAGGAATATATTCCGAAGTACACTCCAATCAGAATTTCTCAAGTCTCCCACTGAAGCTTGAAACTGCTGTGAGACCAGTAGGTGCTGCAAGAGTTGAAAGTGGAGAGACTGGCCAAACCTAATCAGAAGTGGAACGTTTGTGAGCTCATACTTGATCTCAGAAGAGCTTTATGCATCAGCTAGGAACTCTATTTAGGGGAAACCAAGAGGCACTAACTGCAGAAAGTTTGCTTTAGCATTTCTCTGGAGCTAGCAGTAAGTTCTCCTCATGTGACATAAGCAGAAAGAGTTTTTAATATCGGAACACAGAAATATCAAGAAAATAATATTGTGATACAGAAATATTGTGATGCAGAAATCTTGTCAAGAATATTGTTTTTCAAGTAAATAATATCTTTTACAAGAATGATGTTGTTAGTATTGTTTTCAAAAGCATAGTTGTAAAGAATATTGTTTTTTAATTATTTTAATGTTTTAGTTCATATATTAATTTTATGTGTTATTTTTGTTTGTATAATTGTTATAAATTTTTTAAAATATAGTTTGTAATTTTAAGTGATCTAGAATTTTTAATGTAATTCTTAATAGTAATTTATAGTGTGGAAGCGGGTTGTTAGATGTGTAGGGGATACAGTGGGAAGTTAGTTAAGTAATAATTGATTATTGATAATTTTTAAGTAAGTATGTGATTGATATTAATGATGTGCATTATGTAATACTAGTTTAATTAACTGTATTATAAGTGTGGGATGCTATATTTGTAGGGGTATGGGGACATTAATTAGGTAATAATTAAGAAATAATTGTCAATTTATTAATAATTATTTACAGTATTATAAATTATGTAAATTATCAAATCATTTATTTTAGATGCCTTTTAGGTGTGGATTGCTGGGTTTGTAGGGGTATAGGATGGGAAGAGAATTAAGTAATTACTAATTAATAATACTAGTTAATGATATTCTGGTTGATTATGTAGTACTGAATTATTTTAGTTATATTTTTGCTGTAGGCTGCTATATTTGTAAGGGTATAGGTGGAAGGTCAAGTAAGTAATAATTAACAATTAGCTTTCAATTTATTATTAATTATTTAATTGCTTATTATGTAAATTATGTAATAATTATTTATTTGAGTTACATTTTTGGTGTGGGTTGCTGGGTTTGTAGGGGTAAAGGATGGGACATTAATTATGTTATTATTAATTCATAAGAAGTTACTAATTTATTATTAATTATCAGAGTGAATAATTATTTATATTATGTAATACTGAATTATTTAATTTCTATTTTAGCTGCGGGCTGCTAGATTTGTAGGGATGCAGGGTGGGAAGTTAATAAAGTCATATTTAATAAATAATAATTATTGTATAATTAAATATTTAATTGATTAATAGTTATGTCAATTGTGTAATACATTTTTCAATATTATTTATAGTTTAGGTGTGGACTTCTGGGTTTGTAGGGTCGTTGGGTGGGAAGTATATAAGTTGTTAATTATTAATTGATGAATAATTGTTAATAAGTTATTTCATTGTATCTGAATCATGTAAATTGTGTTTTACTAATCTATATTAAGTATTGGTTCCTAGGCTTGTAGGGGTAGGGTAGCGAGTTAATTAAGTAATAATTAAATGACTATTATTTTTAAATTTCAAATTACTTATACATTGTTTATTCATTTTGTAAATTGCTAAATTGTGTCTATTTATATAGTCACAAAAAAAGCAAAGGTTACAGGGACATTATAGTTAGGTTCACCTTTTACCCACTCAGAACCATAGAAATTCAGCAGTTATAGGTATACTTATAGTTACACTTATGTTAAGAAACTATAACTTGTAGCCTAAAGTTACTTTCCACCACAAGTCTTCAGATAAGTATATTTATAAGTATACCTGTAAGTGCTGAATTCTATGGTTTTGTGTGGGTAAAACATAAACCTAACTATAACATTCCGGTAATGTTTGTTTTTTAGTGAATTTTTTATTTATTTTTTAACGTAAAGTAATATATAAATTTGGTACATTAAAATAACCACTGCTGTACATGTCTTTGCCGTGCACGATGAGGGCTGACTGCAGCGCCTGCGGCCAACTCCCTCCCCCACCACATGCACCCATGCCTATGCTGCGCATGGCCGTGCTATGCTGTGTGAGTTTTTTTTCCATTAATCATCAGATCCGCGGGACCCGCCAGTCCTCTGGCGGTACCCGAGGATATACGGATGATCCCCTGCTCTAGATACACATATTTGTTTTTCCTTTAATATCTCCAAAACTAATGAATAGGTTTATTCCAAATAACAAAAATAGCTCCTTCTGGACGAAGAGCTAGCTTTCTGCCAGACTGGTGTAATTCTGTCCAGTGGTTCTGGCTATGATCATGTCTAAAATCCCTATTTGAAATTGCAAGGGGAAAACATGTTTTGGGACCAATGTTCCCTGTAAGGTGTGCACGTGAGCGTGCACTCACCCTTCCTTCCCCCACCGCACAGGCCCCTTTGTCAAGCGTGCACGTTTTTGCAACATCACGTCACTGCCTGCATCATGCGGGAGAGAGGACGCCAGCGCTGCGTTTACAAAATAGAAACAGCGCGAAAACAGGGTCACTCTTCATGGCCGAGCAGGAAGGACATCTTCAAAGACTTCTGTTGAGCAGGGCGAAAAACGAAAGTGAAGCCACTCGAGGACAGATCACCGCATTCAAGCAGGTACGTGTATTTAGATGGCCTCGGGGCACAGAAGGCATCTGTGAAAGAAAGACGTGCTGAGACCACACGAGGCACAGCAGCGTTTCATTGTAGTGTTCCAGGATGGTTTAGACATGCTGGTTTCCAGTGTAATGAGGCCGTTTCTCAACCTTTCATGCTCCGGCCTCTGCTATCTTTCTTCAAAGCTTTGCACAAAAGCGCCAAAGCAAATACAGACAACATGGAAACATGAAAAAAACATTTCAGACTTAGGGGGTCATTCTGACCCTGGCGGTCGAGCACCGCCAACAGGCTGGCGGTGCTTCCATGGGCATTCTGACCGCGGCGGTACAGCCGCGGTCAGAAACGAAAAACCGGCGGTGTCACGCCAGTTTCCCGCTGCCCCAGGGAATCCTCCACGGCGGCGCTGCTTGCAGCGCCGCCATGGGGATTCCGACCCCCTTACCGCCATCCTGTTCCTGGTGGTTTTCACCTCCAGGAACAGGATGGCGGTAACGGGTGTCGTGGGGCCCCTGGGGGCCCCACATTGATTTTCAGTGTCTGCCAAGCAGACACTGAAAATCGCGACGGGTGCCACTGCACCCGTCGCACGCCTTCAACTTCGCCGGCTCCATTCGGAGACGGCTTCCTCGTTGAAGGCGCTTTCCCGCTGGGCTGGCGGGCGGCCTTCTGGCAGTCGCCCGCCAGCCCAGCGGGAAAGCCAGAATGGCCGCCGCAGTCATTTGACCGCGGTGCGGTCATTCGGCGGCTCCCGCCGGGCGTACGGTTACCGCCGCCGGCGGAAGTCAGAATGACCCCCTTAATTATTTTTAATAAATCACTGGTATGATACTAACATACAAATTTTAGCTTAGAAAAGATTCAGAGTATCTACATTATTGAACCTGGGGGAAATCCATTTAAAAATTGCCTTTTATCTGAGTATATAAAATGTGCTGCAATTATTTAAAGAGATAATGGTTTGGCTAAAAGTTTTAGTCCCGTAATCTACTTTTATTTTCATCAAAGGAGAAAATCATCTCCCTGAACACATTTTCACATCGTTATTTATGAGATGAAACAGTAAAAAAACTGTTCGCTCTTTAAAAGAGCTGTAAACGCGAACCACTTCGGGGTTGAGGCGGAGGGGGTAGTAAGCACTGTATCAATGCTTTAAACTGAAATATGGAAGTGCAGGTACTCGTTATTTAGAGTACCTATTTGCTCCTGAGAAGTCCCTGTACTTTCCCATGAACGGTATAGCAGCAATACTGAGAAGCGCAGGTACTTTCCCTTTCAAATTAAAGAAGTGTAGGTACTCTATAGTACCAATTTCCTCTTGAAATCCAGTGATTAAAACTAAATTGGGACATTCTCTGTATTGAGATTCCACAAGGCATTGTCGTCTCCTAAAATCAAGCAGTTTATGAAACACAACTGTGCACTTTCGACAGATTCGATTAAAAAAAAAAAACACAAGTGTATTGATAAATGGGGTAAAAAACGACTATTAAGCACTGACCTTCTATGGGCCCTGTTCCGGACGGTGTCCAGTCCAAGAGAGAGAGTGAGCTCTGTAAGAGACAGAGAGCGCGTAGCCCTGAGAGGGGATGTCCCATCCCTTTGACTCAGAAACAAAGCAGGCAGGAGCTGCAGTCATCCCTGGATCGACCACGCCCCTTAGAGCTTGTGACGTAGGCTTTCTCTTTGCTCCTTAAGCCATCTGACAACATGACATGATATGAGACTCCCAAAGTTAAAAGTGCTTGGTAGCCAATGAAAGAATTATGTTTCCAACATTCCGTTTTTTCTTTTTTGCTTTGCTGTAGAAAATATTAATTAATTGATGTGAGAAGGTACTGTACGGTGAGTACCTGTACTTCTTGCATTTGAAAAGTAAAACTTCATCACTTCTCTGTGCTGGTGCAATACTTTCAAGGGGGAATACCGACTCTCCTCCGTGCACACATCTCCTCTCGGACAGCGAGATTTAGCACTGCTATCCGCGGTTTGATAATTCAACCACTACTACACCGTGCCTTTTTGTCCACACCAGGCTCCGCTCCTTATGGGTAAGCGCCTTATTCAGAATGTATTGCATAGTACTACTCTTCTGCCGAGTCCTCACAGCTTGAGCCTTCGATCACTGCAGGTGGTTACCAATCATTTTACCAAGTACCTCCACCATTCATTTAGTCTAAAAACGTGCCTCTCCACCCCCTTGGAACGGGCACCACGTGGGTCGTTTGCTCAATGCCATTTGCACTAACACATGTTGACCAGTACATAAGGATGCAGACTCTAGTGGCTCTGCTGAATGAACGTCCACGGACTAAACTAGTACGTTTATTTCCTTTTTCTGAAAGTGCTTGTCACGTACACTGGATGTATTCCTGTGGTTGTGTGTGTTTGTTCGGATGAAGCACTCAAGTTAATTATGACTACTTGCCCACTTTACCCCCAGTCCACAAGAGCCTGAAAAAGCTAGCCCCTCACATAACATTACCAATTTATTGTCCCTTACAAGCCTTGTGAACAGGATCTACATCTAGTAATGGACAAGAATGCTGACCGACACTTTGAAGACGTGCAGGAAGAATACTTAGTCCAAGTGCATAGGCAAAGGACTTGTGTGATCACATCAGTTTCACAGGTTAACGCACAATGTGACCTTCAAACTGTGCTGTAACTTACACCTCTCATATGACCCACTTTTGGCAAAACTACCACTCATTACACCTTTGTTACTTTAATTGCTCAATTTAATTAGTGTAGGAAAGTACCATCTTGACTGGCATGTTACCCCCATTTTTACATGTATGTAAGTTTGTTTTGCCCATCTCACTGGGATCCTGCTAGCCAGGACCCCAGTGCTCATAGTTTGTTGCCTGAATGTGTGTACCTGTGTAGTGACTAACTGTGTCACTGAGGCTCTGCTAACCAGAACCTCAGTGGTTATGCTCTCTCTACCTTTAAATCTGTCACTATAGGCTAGTGACCACGTTTACCAATTTCAATTTGCACACTGGAACACCCTTATAATTCCCTAGTATATGGTACCTAGGTACCCAGGGTAATGGGGTTCCAGGAGATCCCTATGGGCTGCAGCATTTATTTTGCCACCCATAGGGAGCTCAAACAAACCTGTACACAGGACTGCCACTGCAGCCTGAGTGAAATAACACACACGTTATTTCACAGCCATTTTCACTGCACTTAAGTAACGTATAAGTCACCTATATGTCTAACCTTCACTTGCTGAACGTTAGGTGCAAAGTTACTAAGTGTGAGGTCACCCTTGCACTAGCAAAGTTGCCCCCACATAGTTCAGGGCCATTTCCCCAGATTTTGTGAGCTACATATAGGTCAATACCTATGTGTAGATTCACAATGGTAACTCCAAATATGGCCATGTAACATGTCTAAGATCATGGAATTGTCCTCCCATGCCAAATCTGGTGTTGGGGTGCCAATCCCATGCATCCCCGGGGCTCCAATATGGACACCAGGTACACCCAAACCAGCTCTCTGGGGTTTTCTCTGCAGCTACCGCTGCTGCCACCCCACAGACAGGGTTCTGCCCTCCTGGGGTCTGGGCAGCCCAATCCCAGGAAGGCAGAACAAAGAATTTCCTCTGAGAGGGAGTGTTACACCCTCTCCCTTTGAAAATAGGTTTTAAGGGCTGGGGAGGGGTAGCCTCTTCCAGCCTCTGGAAATGTTTTGAAGGGCACATATAGTGCCCTCCTTGCAGAAGCCAGTCTACACCGGTTCAGGAAACCCCCAGTCCCTGCTCTGGTGGGAAACTGGACAAAGGAAAGGGGAGTGACTACTCCCCTGTCCATCACCACCCCAGGGCAGGGGTGGTGCCCAGAGCTCCTCCAGTGTGTCCCAGACCTCTGCCATCTTGGATCCAGAGGTGTGAAGGTACTCTGGAGGCCTCTGAATGGCCAGTGCCAGCAGTTGACGTCAGAGACCCCTCCTGATAGTTGCTTACCTGACTAGGTGGCCAATCCTCCTCTGAGGGCTATTTAGGGTCTCTCCAGTGGGCTTTTTCTCAGATAACGACTTGCAAGAATTCACCAGAGTTCCTCTGCACCTCTCTCTTCGACTTCTGCCAAGGATCGACCACTGACTGCTCCAGGACGCCTGCAAAACTGCAACAAAGTAGCAAGAAGACTACCAGCGACATTATAGCGCCTAATCCTGCCGGCTTTCTTAACTGTTTTCTGGTGGTGCATGCTTTGGGGGCTGCCTACCTTCATCCTGCACTGGAAGCCACGAAGAAATCGCCTGTCTGTTGACAGAATCTTCCCCCTGCTTCAGCAGGCACCAAACTTCAGCATCACCGGTACTCTGGGACCCCTCTCATCCTGACGAGCGTGGCCCCTGGAACACAGGTGGTAGACCTAAGTGACCCAGACTGTCCAGTGGTCCAACTGTCCAAATTTGGAGGAGGTAAGTCCTTGCCTCCCCTCTCCGGACAGTAATCCTGTGCACCGCGTGAACTGCTGCTGCTCGGGCTTCTGTGCACATTTCCACAAAACCCTTCGTGCACAGCCAAGTCCTGCATTGCTCAACTCCCTGAGTTGATCTCTGGCTTTGTGGAACCCTTTTTTGCAGTGTTGAGATGATCACCATGTTTAGACTGCTTGAACCCATGTTCAAGGACTTCTGTGGGTGCTACCTTCTTGTGCATGGGCTCTCTACGTTGCTGAGGGCCCCCTCTGTCTCCTCTCCCAAGTGGCGACATCCTGGTCCTTCCTGAGCCCGGGCAGCACCCTTTTTCTCCAACCGCGACTCCTGCAGCTAGCAAGGCTTGTTTGCGGTCTTTTGCCAAAGAAACAACTCTGCATCCTCCAGCACTCCGTGGGACATCTGCTGCACAAAGGAGAAGTTCCTAGCACCTTTCGTTGTTGAAGAATCTTCCGCTTCTTCCATCCGGAGGCAGCCATTTTGCACCTTCATCTGGGGTTTAGTGGTCTCCTGCCCCCCCGGACACTTTTGCAACTCTTGGACTTGGTCCCCTTCCTTTGCAGGTCCTCAGGTCCAGGAATCCGTCTTCAGTGTGTTGCAGTCTGTTGTGGTGTTTGCAAAATCCTCTATCCAGACTTTAGTGTGTTTCTGGGGAAATAGTAGTACTTTACTTCTACTTTCCAGGGTCTTGGGGTGGGGTATCTTGGACACCCTTAGTGTTTTCTTACATTTCCAGCGACCCTCTACACACTACACTGGCCTAGGGGTCCATTCGTGGTTCGCATTCCACTTTCTTAGTATATGGTTTGTGTTGCACCTAGGCCTATTGCATCCTATTGTATTCTACAGTTTTTGCACTACTTTCTGACTGTTTTTACCTACCTGATTTTGGTTTGTGTGTATATTTTGTGTATTTTAATTACCTCCTAAGGGAGTATATCATCTGAGATATTTTTGGCGCATTGTCACTAAAATAAAGTACCTTTATTTTTAGTAACTCGGAGTATTGTCTTTCTTATGATATAGTACCTATATGATATAAGTGGTATAGTAGGACCTTTGCATGTCTCCTGGTTCAGCCTAAGATGCTCTGCTACAGCTACCTCTATCAGCCTAAGCTGCTAGAACACTACTAATCTACTAATAAGGGATACCTGGACCTGGCACAAGGTGTAAGTACCATCAGGTACCCACTATAAGCCAGGCCATCCTCCTACAATTAGTACCACCGCTTCATGTAATTGTTCTGTGGAGGATGGACTGCAGAAGAAGAGTAATGTGAATTTAACCTTTTTTACACTGGTTTCATGGGGGACAATTGGTTCAGAATGAAACCAGATTTGTGTTTTTAACCTTCTACCGCCCACGCACATTGAATCTGTAAGCAATGTATAGCGAAATAGCATTAATTACTGCAGTGTTTTATATCACATTGTTGTGTGTCTCATCAATGCAAAAAATAAAAGGTGGTGTGTTATTGCAGGTATGTAACTGAAGGCAGTGTCACTCATGTCAGAGCTTTATGGATGTAGAATGTGATTGTTCATGGTTCCACCAGATTCTTCTGCCTTAGTGATGAGAGCTCCCAGAGGACTGGGTAGCTCTCCCCACTTTCAGCTGGGGGGGTACATGTTAGACCTGACAGCCTTCGGTGGTCATCCCACAACTTTTTGCCTGCCTCCCCCCACTTTTTTTACACAGTTTTTGCTGGTTTTAGGACTCTGCTCACAGTACCACTGCTAACCAGTGCTAAAGTTCATATGCTCTCTCCCTTAATCCTGGTATCTTTGGTTAATTCCCAATTAGCATATTGTATTTACCTATTAGTCCCTAGTGAAGTGCACTACATGTGCCCAGGGCCTGTAAATTAAAAAAGTAAAAGGCAGGACTCTGTTTGTGCCGTATTAGCGTGATTCTTTTTACGCTAATTCGTCGCAAAATTAATTCCACAGCACACTTTATTAAATCCTCTAACGTTGCAGTCAGAGCAGAAAAGTAACCATTAATCTCCAGGATAAAATAAGCAGCAAATTGTAAGAAGACATAAGCTGGCACTGGACTTCTGTCGTTGACCCCACAGCAAATGTGACAAGACAACAACAAGACTTAAAGGCACCTTCATTGCTTATTCATTGTCTGAATGAACAAAACACTTTTTTTTGTCAGCTTGTCAGAACGAGCCAGTAGGCCTAAAAATGGCTCACCCTTATAAATCTGATGAGTCATAGCGAGTGGCTGAGCAGATAACTGGAGGCCTGTAAAGGCTGCATCATCGAAGGTCTAACGCGTGATGTAGGTTTCCAAACGGATCTAAACTGAAATCCCAGTTAACTACTCAATTGTTCTGGAACTGTCATGCATAATGTTTTTATAACTCCTATAACCTATGCTAAATACCTTCTTTCCAATTATAGCCGGTCACCATCTGGATTTGAACTGCCAGGTGTGAGTACCAAGGAAGACCAGGTAATTCTGTAGATGTTCCAGGTGAGATTAAGGGTCTCTACATAAATCACGTTCATGATCCACACCTTTGCTTCTATTACAGGTTTGTCGGACCGAGCAAGTTATAGATTTGAATGGACAGACATGTGTAGAAGCATAAGGACCAGGTAATTATTTGGTAGGTACCGCATCTGGGTCACCTGGCACATTATAATATGACAACATGCTGTAACCAACTTGTAGGAAGTTGGCTCTGTATGTGCTATTTCAAAGTAAGGAATAGCATGCACAGAGTCCAAGGGTTCCCCTTAGAGGTAAAATAGGGGTAAAAAGAGATAATACTAATGCTCTATTTTGTGGTAGTGTGGTCGAGCAGTAGGCTTATCCAAGGAGTAGTGTTAAGCATTTGTTGTACATACACATAGACAATAAATGAGGTACACACACTCAGAGACAAATCCAGTCAATAGGTTTTGTTATAGAAAAATATCTTTTCTTAGTTTATTTTAAGAACCACAGGTTCAAATTTAACATGTAATATCTTGTTTGAAAGGTATTGCAGGTAAGTACATTAGGAACTTTGAATCATTTCAATTGCATGTATACTTTTCAAGTTATTCACAAATAGCTATTTTAAAAGTGGACACAGTGCAATTTTTACAGTTCCTGGGGGAGGTAAGTTTTTGTTAGTTTTACCAGGTAAGTACGACACTTACAGGGTTCAGTTCTTGGTCCAAGGTAGCCCACCGTTGGGGGTTCAGAGCAACCCCAAAGTTACCACACCAGCAGCTCAGGGCCGGTCAGGTGCAGAGCTCAAAGTGGTGCCCAAAACGCATAGCCTTCAATGGAGAGAAGGGGGTGCCCCGGTTCCAGTCTGCCAGCAGGTAAGTACCCGCGTCTTCGGAGGGCAGACCAGGGGGGTTTTGTAGGGCACCGGGGGGGACACAAGCCCACACAGAAATTTCACCCTCAGAGGCGCGGGGGCGGCCGGGTGCAGTGTTAGAGCAAGCGTCGGGTTCGCAATGGAAGTCAATAAGAGATCAAGGGATCTCTTCCGCGCTGCAGGCAGGCAAGGGGGGGCTTCCTCGGGGAAACCTCCACTTGGGCAAGGGAGAGGGACTCCTGGGGGTCACTTCTGCAGTGAAAGTCCGGTCCTTCAGGTCCTGGGGGCTGCGGGTGCAGGGTCCTTTCCAGGTGTCGGGACTTAGGTTTCAGAGAGTCGCGGTCAGGGGAAGCCTCGGGATTCCCTCTGCAGGCGGCGCTGTGGGGGCTCAGGGGGGACAGGTTTTGGTACTCACAGTCGTAGAGTAGTCCGGGGGTCCTCCCTGAGGTGTTGGTTCTCCACCAGCCGAGTCGGGGTCGCCGGGTGCAGTGTTGCAAGTCTCACGCTTCTTGCGGGGAGATTGCAGGGTTCTTTAAAGCTGCTCCTTTGGATAAAGTTGCAGTCTTTTTGGAGCAGGTCCGCTGTCCTCGGGAGTTTCTTGTCGTCGTCGAAGCAGGGCAGTCCTCAGAGGATTCGGAGGTCGCTGGTCCCTTTGGATGGCGTCGCTGGAGCAGAGTTCTTTGGAAGGCAGGAGACAGGCCGGTGAGTTTCTGGAGCCAAGGCAGTTGTTGTCTTCTGGTCTTCCTCTGCAGGGGTTTTCAGCTAGGCAGTCCTTCTTCTTGTTGTTGCAGGAATCTAAAATCTTAGGTTCAGGGAAGCCCTTAAATACTAAATTTAAGGGCGTGTTTAGGTCTGGGGGTTTAGTAGCCAATGGCTACTAGCCCTGAGGGTGGGTACACCCTCTTTGTGCCTCCTCCCAAGGGGAGGGGGTCACATCCCTAATCCTATTGGGGGAATCCTCCATCTGCAAGATGGAGGATTTTTAAAAGTTAGAGTCACCTCAGCTCAGGACACCTTAGGGGCTGTCCTGACTGGCCAGTGACTCCTCCTTGTTATTCTCATTATTTTCTCCGGCCTTGCCGCCAAAAGTGGGGGCCGGGGCCGGAGTGGGCGGGCAACTCCACTAGCAAAGTGACAAAGGGGTGAGCCTTTGAGGCTCACCGCCAGGTGTTACAGCTCCTGCCTGGGGGAGGTGTTAGCATCTCCACCCAGTGCAGGCTTTGTTACTGGCCTCAGAGTGACAAAGGCACTCTCCCCATGGGGCCAGCAACATGTCTCTAGTGTGGCAGGCTGCTGGAACCAGTCAGCCTACACGGATAGTCGGTTAAGTTTCAGGGGGCACCTCTAAGGTGCCCTCTGTGGTGTACTTTACAATAAAATGTACACTGGCATCAGTGGGCATTTATTGTGCTGAGAAGTTTGATACCAAACTTCCCAGTTTTCAGTGTAGCCATTATGGTGCTGTGGAGTTCGTGTAAAACAGACTCCCAGACCATATACTCTTATGGCTACCCTGTACTTACAATGTCTAAGGTTTTGCTTAGACACTGTAGGGGCACAGTGCTCATGCACTGGTACCCTCACCCATGGTATAGTGCACCCTGCCTTAGGGCTGTAAGGCCTGCTAGAGGGGTGTCTTACCTATACTGCATAGGCAGTGAGAGGCTGGCATGGCACCCTGAGGGGAGTGCCATGTCGACTTACTCATTTTGTTCTCACTAGCACACACAAGCTGGTAAGCAGTGTGTCTGTGCTGGGTGAGGGGTCTCTAGGGTGGCATAATACATGCTGCAGCCCTTAGAGACCTTCCCTGGCATCAGGGCCCTTGGTACCAGAGGTGCCAGTTACAAGGGACTTATCTGGGTGCCAGGGTGTGCCAATTGTGGAATCAAAAGTACAGGTTAGGGAAAGAACACTGGTGCTGGGGCCTGGTTAGCAGGCCTCAGCACACTTTCAATTCAAAACATAGCATCAGCAAAGGCAAAAAGTCAGGGGGTAACCATGCCAAGGAGGCATTTCCTTACACAACCCCCCCCCAAACGAAAGAGGATGAGACTAACCTTTCCCAAGAGAGTCTTCATTTTCTAAGTGGAAGAACCTGGAAAGGCCATCTGCATTGGCATGAGCAGTCCCAGGTCTGTGTTCCACTACAAAGTCCATTCCCTGTAGGGAGATGGACCACCTCAACAGTTTTGGATTTTCACCTTTCATTTGCATCAGCCATCTGAGAGGTCTGTGGTCAGTCTGAACTAGGAAGTGAGTACCAAAGAGGTATGGTCTCAGCTTCTTCAGGGACCAAACCAAAGCAAAGGCCTCCCTCTCAATGGCACTCCAACGCTGCTCCCTGGGGAGTAACCTCCTGCTAATGAAAGCAACAGGCTGGTCAAGGCCATCATCATTTGTTTGGGACAAAACTGCCCCTATCCCATGTTCAGAGGCATCTGTTTGCACAATGAACTGCTTGGAGTAATCTGGAGCTTTTAGAACTGGTGCTGTGCACATAGCTTGTTTCAGGGTGTCAAAGGCCTGTTGGCATTCTACAGTCCAGTTTACTTTCTTGGGCATTTTCTTGGAGGTGAGTTCTGTGAGGGCTGTCACAATGGATCCATATCCCTTCACAAACCTCCTGTAGTACCCAGTCAAGCCAAGGAATGCCCTGACTTGAGTCTGGGTTTTTGGAGCTGCCCAGTCCAGAATAGTCTGGATCTTAGGCTGGAGTGGCTGAACTTGGCCTCCACCTACAAGGTGTCCCAAGTAAACCACAGTTCCCTCCCCTATCTGGCATTTGGATGCCTTGATAGAGAGGCCTGCAGATTGCAGAGCCTTCAAAACCTTCTTCAGGTGGACTAGGTGATCCTGCCAGGTGGAGCTGAAGACAGCAATATCATCAAGATAAGCTGCACTAAAGGATTCCAGCCCAGCAAGGACTTGATTCACCAACCTTTGGAAGGTGGCAGGGGCATTCATTAAACCAAAGGGCATAACAGTGAACTGATAATGCCCATCAGGTGTGGAGAATGCTGTCTTTTCTTTTGCTCCAGGGGCCATTTTGATTTGCCAGTACCCTGCTGTTAAGTCAAAGGTACTTAAGAATCTGGCAGCCCCTAATTTGTCTATTAGCTCATCAGCTCTAGGAATGGGATGAGCATCTGTCTTGGTGACAGAGTTGAGACCTCTGTAGTCCACACAAAACCTCATCTCTCACTTTCCTTCTTTGGTGTGAGGTTTGGGGACTAAGACCACTGGGCTAGCCCAGGGGCTGTCAGAGTACTCAATTACTCCCAATTCCAGCATCTTGTGGACTTCCACCTTGATGCATTCCTTAACTTGGTCAGACTGTCTAAATATTTTGTTTTTGACAGGCATGCTGTCTCCTGTGTCCACATCATGGGTACACAGGTGTGTCTGACCAGGGGTTAGGGAAAAGAGTTCAGCAAACTGCTGCAGGACCTTCCTGCAGTCAGACTGCTGTTGGCTAGAGAGGGTGTCTGAGTAGATCACTCCATCTACTGAGCCATCTTTAGGGTCTGATGAGAGGAGATCAGGGAGAGGTTCACTCTCAGCTTCCTGGTCCTCATCTGTTACCATCAACAGATTTACATCTGCCCTGTCATGGAAGAGCTTAAGGCGGTTCACATGGATCACCCTCTTGGGGCTCCTGCTTGTGCCCAGGTCCACCAGGTAGGTGACCTGACTCTTCCTCTCTAGTACTGGGTAAGGGCCACTCCATTTGTCCTGAAGTGCCCTGGGAGCCACAGGCTCCAGAACCCAGACTTTCTGCCCTGGTTGAAATTCAACCAGTGCAGCCTTTTGGTCATACCACAACTTCTGGAGTTGTTGGCTGGCCTCAAGGTTTTTACTTGCCTTTTCCATGTACTCTGCCATCCTTGAGCGAAGGCCAAGTACATAGTCCACTATGTCTTGTTTAGGCTCATGAAGAGGTCTCTCCCAGCCTTCTTTAACAAGAGCAAGTGGTCCCCTTACAGGGTGGCCAAACAGAAGTTCAAAGGGTGAGAATCCTACTCCCTTCTGAGGCACCTCTCTGTAAGCGAAAAGCAGACATGGCAGGAGGACATCCCATCTCCTTTTGAGTTTTTCTGGGAGCCCCATGATCATGCCCTTTAATGTCTTGTTGAATCTCTCAACAAGGCCATTAGTTTGTGGATGGTAGGGTGTAGTGAATTTGTAAGTCACTCCACACTCATTCCACATGTGTTTTAGGTATGCTGACATGAAGTTGGTACCTCTGTCAGAAACCACCTCCTTAGGGAAACCCACTCTGGTAAAGATACCAATGAGGGCCTTGGCTACTGCAGGGGCAGTAGTCGACCTAAGGGGAATAGCTTCAGGATACCTAGTAGCATGATCCACTACTACTAGGATGTACATATTTCCTGAGGCTGTGGGAGGTTCTAGTGGACCAACTATGTCCACACCCACTCTTTCAAAGGGGACCCCCACCACTGGAAGTGGAATGAGGGGGGCCTTTGGATGCCCACCTGTCTTACCACTGGCTTGACAGGTGGGGCAGGAGAGGCAAAACTCCTTAACCTTCTGGGACATATTGGGCCAGTAGAAGTGGTTGACTAACCTCTCCCACGTCTTGGTTTGTCCCAAATGCCCAGCAAGGGGAATATCATGGGCTAAGGTCAGAATAAACTCTCTGAAACCCTGAGGCACTACCACTCTCCTAGTGGCACCAGGTTTGGGATCTCTTGCCTCAGTGTACAGGAGTCCATCTTCCCAATAGACCCTATGTGTTCCATTTTTCTTGCCTTTGGACTCTTCAGCAGCTTGCTGCCTAAGGCCTTCAAGAGAGGGACAGGTTTCTTGTCCCTTACACAACTCTTCCCTTGAGGGTCCCCCTGGGCCCAAGAGCTCAACCTGATAAGGTTCCAGCTCCATAGGCTCAGTTCCCTCAGAGGGCAGAACTTCTTCCTGAGAAGAGAGGTTCTCTTTTTGGTGTTGTGTTGCAGCTGGTTTCCCAGCTGACTTTCCTTTTCTCTTGGTAGGCTGGGCCATTTTTCCAGACTCCAGCTCTACTTTTTCACCCTGTGCCTTGCACTGTGCCCTAGTCTTGACACACACCAGTTCAGGGATACCCAGCATGGCTGCATGGGTTTTTAGTTCTACCTCAGCCCATGCTGAGGACTTCAGGTCATTTCCAAGCAAACAGTCTACTGGGATATTTGAGGAGACCACCACCTGTTTCAGGCCATTGACCCCTCCCCACTCTAAAGTTACCATAGCCATGGGATGTACTTTAGTCTGATTGTCAGCGTTGGTGACTGGATAAGTTTGTCCAGTCAGGTATTGGCCAGGGGAAACCAGTTTCTCTGTCACCATAGTGACACTGGCACCTGTATCCCTCAGGCCCTCTACACTTGTCCCATTAATTAAGAGCTGCTGCCTGTATTTTTGCATGTTAGGGGGCCAGGCAGCCAGTGTGGCTAAATCCACCCCACCCTCAGAGACTAATGTAGCTTCAGTGTGACACCTGATTTGCTCTGGGCACACTGTTGATCCCACTTGGAGACTGGCCATTCCAGTTTTAGCTGGATGGGAGTTAGAAGTGGTATCTTTCTTGGGACAGGCCTTGTCTCCAGTTTGGTGTCCAGACTGACTACAGTTACGACACCAGGCCTTTTTGGGATCAAAGTTTTTACCCTTGTACCCAGAATTGTTTTGTGAAGAGGCTCTGGGCCCACCCTCCTGTGCAGGTTTTTGGGGGCCTGTAGAAGACTCTTTGCTATCTTTGTTTTTGGCTGTCTCACCACCTTTCCCCTGGGGAGGTTTTGTGACCCCTTTCTTTTGGTCACCCCCTGTGGAAGTTTTGGACACCCTAGTCTTGACCCAATGGTCCGCCTTCTTTCCCAATTCTTGGGGAGAAATTGGTCCTAGGTCCACCAGATGCTGATGCAGTTTATCATTGAAACAATTACTTAATAGGTGTTCTTTCACAAATAAATTGTACAGCCCATCATAATCATTTACACCATTGCCTTGAATCCAACCATCTAGTGTTTTTACTGAGTAGTCTACAAAGTCAACCCAGGTCTGGCTCGAGGATTTTTGAGCCCCCCTGAATCTAATCCTATACTCCTCAGTGGAGAATCCAAAGCCCTCAATCAGGGTACCCTTCATGAGGTCATAAGATTCTGCATCTTTTTTAGAGAGTGTGAGGAGTCTATCCCTACACTTTCCTGTGAACATTTCCCAAAGGAGAGCACCCCAGTGAGATTTGTTCACTTTTCTGGTTTCACAAGCCCTCTCAAAAGCTGTGAACCATTTGGTGATGTCATCACCATCTTCATATTTAGTTACAATCCCTTTGGGGATTTTCAACATGTCAGGAGAATCTCTGACCCTAGTTATGTTGCTGCCACCATTGATGGGTCCTAGGCCCATCTCTTGTCTTTCCCTTTCTATGGCTAGGATCTGTCTTTCCAAAGCCAATCTTTTGGCCATCCTGGCTAACTGGATGTCCTCTTCACTGGAGTTATCCTCAGTGATTTCAGAGTTGTTGGTCCCTCCTGTGAGGGAACCAGCATCTCTGACTATTATTTGTGGAGTCAGGGCTTGAGAAGCCCTGTTCTCCCTAGATAGGACTGGTGGGGGGGAATCACCCTCCAAGTCACTATCATCATCCTCTGTGTTGCCATCCTCAGAGGGGTTGGCTCTTTCAAACTCTGCCAACAGCTCCTGGAGCTGTAGTTTGGAAGGTCTGGAGCCCATTGCTATTTTCTTTAGTTTACAGAGTGACCTTAGCTCTCTCATCTGTAGATGGAGGTAAGGTGTGGTGTCGAGTTCCACCACATTCATATCTGTATTAGACATTATGGGGGTCATTCTGACCTTGGCGGTCTTTTCGCAAGACCGCCGAGTTACCGCCGCGGTGAAGACCGCCGACCGCGGCGGTATGCCGCTGTGCGCATTCTGACCGCTGGGAGCGTTCCGCCGGAAAACCGCCAGCAGCCACACTGGCGGTCGGCGGGAAAGTGGAGACTGGTCAACCTCCACCGCCACGCCAGCAGAACACCGCCCACAGAATTACGACCCACATTTCTGTGTGGCGGTCTTCTGTTGGCGGTCTTCTGTTGGCGGTCACCTCCCCATGGCTCCTGTCACCTCCCGGAGGACCAACGCACAAGGTAAGTTGATCGTCCGTGAGGGGAGGGGGTGGGGGGGTGTTGTGTGATGTGTGCGTGCATGGGGGTGTGCGTGTGAGTGTGTAGAGGGGGTGTGTGAGTGCGTGCATGCGGGCGGGGAGTGCTGCTGTGCCTATGGGCAATGTGTGTAGTTCGGCGGGTGCGCATGTCGGCATGTATGTGTGCGTGTATGTGTCCCCGTTGTGTATGTGTGTGTGTAGGGGGTGTGTATATGTGCATGTTGGGGGTGTGTGCATGTCGGGGGGCGTGTATGTGCATGTCGGGGTGGGGGTGGGGAGGGGGTTCGTACCACCTCTGGGGGGTGGCAGGGGGGTGGAGGGTGTGGGGGGAGGACTCGGGGGGGCAGTGGGGGTGACCCCTATCAGTGCCAGGGAAGGAATTCCCTGGCCCCGATAGTGCCTACCGCCATGGTTCGCATGGCGGTTCCCGAACACCAGAAACCGCGGCGGTGAGCAGGGTCATGATACCGTTGGCGGTCTTGGGTCGACCGCCGGACCGGAGTGCGCAGACTCCAGCCCGTCGGTCATGACCGCCGTGGCTGTCGGAGTGGGGAAGTGGCCGTCGGTCGCAGCGGTGACCGCCGCGGTCAGAATGCCATTTTTAATACCGCCGGTCTGTTCGCGGTCCGACCGCCGCCTCTCCGCCGACCGCCAAGGTCAGAATGAGGGCCTATGCTTCTAAAAGTTGGAATACTTTTTAAGAAACTAAAACTAGTTCTAGAATCTAATTCAAACTTTTACCAAACTTTTAAACTCTAAAAGAAAATGCTAACAGGGACTAACACAAGGCCCTAGCAGGACTTTTAAGAATTTAGAAAACTTTTCAAATTGCAAAAATCAATTTCTAATGACAATTTTGGAATTTGTATTGTGATCAGGTATTGGCTGAGTAGTCCAGCAAATGCAAAGTCTTGTACCCCACCGCTGATCCACCAATGTAGGAAGTTGGCTCTGTATGTGCTATTTCAAAGTAAGGAATAGCATGCACAGAGTCCAAGGGTTCCCCTTAGAGGTAAAATAGTGGTAAAAAGAGATAATACTAATGCTCTATTTTGTGGTAGTGTGGTCGAGCAGTAGGCTTATCCAAGGAGTAGTGTTAAGCATTTGTTGTACATACACATAGACAATAAATGAGGTACACACACTCAGAGACAAATCCAGTCAATAGGTTTTGTTATAGAAAAATATCTTTTCTTAGTTTATTTTAAGAACCACAGGTTCAAATTTAACATGTAATATCTTGTTTGAAAGGTATTGCAGGTAAGTACATTAGGAACTTTGAATCATTTCAATTGCATGTATACTTTTCAAGTTATTCACAAATAGCTATTTTAAAAGTGGACACAGTGCAATTTTTACAGTTCCTGGGGGAGGTAAGTTTTTGTTAGTTTTACCAGGTAAGGACAACACTTACAGGGTTCAGTTCTTGGTCCAAGGTAGCCCACCGTTGGGGGTTCAGAGCAACCCCAAAGTTACCACACCAGCAGCTCAGGGCCGGTCAGGTGCAGAGCTCAAAGTGGTGCCCAAAACGCATAGGCTTCAATGGAGAGAAGGGGGTGCCCCGGTTCCAGTCTGCCAGCAGGTAAGTACCCGCGTCTTCGGAGGGCAGACCAGGGGGGTTTTGTAGGGCACCGGGGGGGACACAAGCCCACACAGAAATTTCACCCTCAGCGGCGCGGGGGCGGCCGGGTGCAGTGTTAGAGCAAGCGTCGGGTTCGCAATGGAAGTCAATGAGAGATCAAGGGATCTCTTCCGCGCTGCAGGCAGGCAAGGGGGGGCTTCCTCGGGGAAACCTCCACTTGGGCAAGGGAGAGGGACTCCTGGGGGTCACTTCTGCAGTGAAAGTCCGGTCCTTCAGGTCCTGGGGGCTGCGGGTGCAGGGTCCTTTCCAGGCGTCGGGACTTAGGTTTCAGAGAGTCGCGGTCAGGGGAAGCCTCGGGATTCCCTCTGCAGGCGGCGCTGTGGGGGCTCGGGGGGGACAGGTTTTGGTACTCACAGTCGTAGAGTAGTCCGGGGGTCCTCCCTGAGGTGTTGGTTCTCCACCAGCCGAGTCGGGGTCGCCGGGTGCAGTATTGCAAGTCTCACGCTTCTTGCAGGGAGATTGCAGGGTTCTTTAAAGCTGCTCCTTTGGATAAAGTTGCAGTCTTTTTGGAGCAGGTCCGCTGTCCTCAGGAGTTTCTTGTCGTCGTCGAAGCAGGGCAGTCCTCAGAGGATTCAGAGGTCGCTGGTCCCTTTGGAAGGCGTCGCTGGAGCAGAGTTCTTTGGAAGGCAGGAGACAGGCCGGTGAGTTTCTGGAGCCAAGGCAGTTGTTGTCTTCTGGTCTTCCTCTGCAGGGGTTTTCAGCTAGGCAGTCCTTCTTCTTGTTGTTGCAGGAATCTAAAATCTTAGGTTCAGGGAAGCCCTTAAATACTAAATTTAAGGGCGTGTTAAGGTCTGGGGTTTAGTAGCCAATGGCTACTAGCCCTGAGGGTGGGTACACCCTCTTTGTGCCTCCTCCCAAGGGGAGGGGGTCACATCCCTAATCCTATTGGGGGAATCCTCCATCTGCAAGATGGAGGATTTCTAAAAGTTAGAGTCACCTCAGCTCAGCTGTCCTGACTGGCCAGTGACTCCTCCTTGTTATTCTCATTATTTTCTCCGGCCTTGCCGCCAAAAGTGGGGGCCGGGGCCGGAGGGGGCGGGCAACTCCACTAGCTGGAGTGTCCTGCGGTGCTGTGACAAAGGGGTGAGCCTTTGAGGCTCACCGCCAGGTGTTACAGCTCCTGCCTGGGGGAGGTGTTAGCATCTCCACCCAGTGCAGGCTTTGTTACTGGCCTTAGAGTGACAAAGGCACTCTCCCCATGGGGCCAGCAACATGTCTCTAGTGTGGCAGGCTGCTGGAACCAGTCAGCCTACACGGATAGTCGGTTAAGTTTCAGGGGGCACCTCTAAGGTGCCCTCTGTGGTGTACTTTACAATAAAATGTACACTGGCATCAGTGGGCATTTATTGTGCTGAGAAGTTTGATACCAAACTTCCCAGTTTTCAGTGTAGCCATTATGGTGCTGTGGAGTTCGTGTAAAACAGACTCCCAGACCATATACTCTTATGGCTACCCTGCACTTACAATGTCTAAGGTTTTGCTTAGACACTGTAGGGGCACAGTGCTCATGCACTGGTACCCTCACCCATGGTATAGTGCACCCTGCCTTAGGGCTGTAAGGCCTGAAAGAGGGGTGTCTTACCTATACTGCATAGGCAGTGAGAGGCTGGCATGGCACCCTGAGGGGAGTGCCATGTCGACTTACTCATTTTGTTCTCACTAGCACACACAAGCTGGTAAGCAGTGTGTCTGTGCTGGGTGAGGGGTCTCTAGGGTGGCATAATACATGTAGCAGCCCTTAGAGACCTTCCCTGGCATCAGGGCCCTTGGTACCTGAGGTACCAGTTAGAAGGGACTTATCTGGGTGCCAGGGTGTGCCAATTGTGGAATCAAAAGTACAGGTTAGGGAAAGAACACTGGTGCTGGGGCCTGGTTAGCAGGCCTCAGCACACTTTCAATTCAAAACATAGCATCAGCAAAGGCAAAAAGTCAGGGGGTAACCATGCCAAGGAGGCATTTCCTTACACAACTGTTAACCATCTTTTCTTTTGCTGCAGGCATCTCAGACAGTACTGGTCATAGATGAGGATGGGCAGATCGGAGTAGCAGCAGAAAGAGCAGGTTATTATTTGCTAGTTTTTCCTTATGGTGCAACATTGAAATGAGGCATTGAAACGTTCTGGTGCTTTAATCATTTTTACTTCTTGTACAGGTATCTTAGACCCTGCTACACAAATTGGAACAGGCACCCGTGAGTAGAAGCAGAAAGTCAAGGTAATAATGTAGCAGATTTTCATTGTGGTGCACCAAGTACAGTGGAATATGACAACCTACTTTAACCACCTTACCCACCTTTTCATCTGTTGCAGGCATCTCTGACAGCACTACTCATATATTACAAAAAAGCGCAAGTGAGTAGAAGCAGAAAGACAAGGTAATTATTTGGTAGATTTCACTTGTGATGCACCTAGTACAACCCTTTGTTTGTTCTTTTGCAGGTTTCTTAGACAGTGCTAACATTGGTTAGAAAAGGCAGACGTGACTACAAGCAGAAAGACAAGGTAATTATTTAGTAGTTTTTCCTTGTAGTACATCTTGAAAACAAGCATGTGCTGTAACCATTTTCTTTCTTCTATTGCAGACATCTTAGACAGTGTTACATCTACAAGCAGGTGTGAGATCAAACAAAAAGGCCCAGGTAATTACTTGCTACTTTTTCCAAGAGATAGCTCAGTCTTGTCTGGTAGATTGCATTCAATAGCATAAAAAACAACTTTAAATAATGTTCCTCACTTTAAATAATGTCCTTTTTTTTTGCAGGCTTTGCGGCACAGTAGTCTCAGACTGATTGCCACCAAAATCTTCAAGCGCAAAGCTGTGACTTCAGCAGAGAGCAGTGCTTCACCACACAGGAAGAAATGCTGTCTTGTGTTGAAAGAATGGCTGAAATAAATTGTGGAGACTGAGACACAGAAGTCCAGGAGCAAGTTTTGCATACAATTGGGAGAGCTATTTCTATACAGTCCAGAAGTAGGCCTGATGTGCAAAGTATGTGCAGAAGCAAAGATCGCAGGGAACTTTTATACTGGAAAGAAATGGAGTGATGGCTGGAAGCTGGACTACTTGAAACGCCATCTATATAGCAAAGTTCATGAATCTGCTTTGGTGACTCTGACAAATAAAAGTGCTGCTGCCAGACTGGGTTTTGGAGTGCGCACCATGCTAACGGAAACCGCCAGTGACAGAGCAAACAGACTAGAAGTGATTGAACGACAAAGATTCCTGTCTGAGGAGATAAAGATTCTCATCAACAATGTGTTGCTAGCAGTCAAAATGAACACATGAATTTTATCTGGTCAAGACATCCATGACCATGTTGCATTGTATGTGAAGATACCAGACAGCTGGAGGAGCAAGAACTATGCCTTTGAGTTTTTGGAGGCCATGAACAGCGTGATACGCTCTGACTTCATGGCAGAACTTTGCAATGCTCAGTATCACACATTGATAATTGATGAGAGCACAGATATTTCAGTTACAAAAATGCTCATCCTCTACTTCAAGTTCTGATGTGTAACATCAACATAGCACATAACAGTGTTTGGGGGAATTGTAACACTAAGTGCATGCAATGCGGAGGCTATCACTATAGCTGTAAAAGACTTCTACACTGCCAATATACTGGATCTTATGAAAATGGTCATGTTCACATCAGATGGTGCATCAGTAATGCTGGGAAAGAACAATGGTGTTGTTAACCGCCCCAAACAATCCATTCCCCATCTAGTTGAGCAGCACTGTGTTGCGCACAGAGAAGATTTGGGAGTTGATGATGCCTGGAAAAAAGTGCAGATGATCAGGGAAATGGAAACATTACTGAGAACTGTCTACACTGTGTTCTCCCGCTCACCTTTAAGGAAGTCCAAGCTGGATGAAATTGCTTTGGTCACTGAATGTGAAGCGGTCTCCTTTCGGCCACTCAATGAGGTGCGGTGGATTTCAAGGCATTTTGCTGTTGGTGCACTCTTGCTCTCAAATACTTTGATAATGAAAGAGTTGAGGAGAATGACCCAATTGCTAAATATTGCTACAAAAAAACTATCTGACTCAAACTACCATATTTCATATTTCCTTTGCAGCACTAAAGGACATTCTGGGTGGACTTGCATCTTTGTGCAAGTTGTTTCAGAAAAGCTCTTTGACCACCATTGAAGCTGTACAGTATGCAAGAGCAAAAATTACCCAAATAAAGGAACAGTATTTGGGCGACACTGTCTTTTGGAGCAACACAGTAAGAGATCTGATGGCTTTGTGCAGAGAGAACTGAGAGTGGGATAGTGAGCCGATGTTATCTTTCATTAAACTTCTTTGTGAGCACATGGAAAGAAGGTTCCCAGAAGATGAATTGAAGGAATGGACAAGCCTTGATTTCCATACAGTAACAACATAATCACATTTTGATTTTGGGACAGAGAATGTACAAAGACTTGTTGAAAAGTATAACAAGGTCTTGGTCCTGGGTGATTGTGACACCCCTGATGATGTTGTTCAGCAGTACATGAGGTTATAAATATGTGGTGGCAGGCACATATAAAAAATGAATTAAGACCTTTCAAGACATGGTGAATTTCACTCTGCGGAATGCTGCACAGTATAGTGTTGTATCTCAGCTTGTTGATATCTGTACAACCTTCCAGGCTTAAAGTGCAGACTGCGAATGAGGATTCAGCCTCATAAACTCAATCAAGTCCAAATTAAGAAACAGACTAGAGGAGAGTCGCCTAGATATGCTGATGAGGACAAAGGATTACCTCTCAAATGGGAAAGTTAACTTAGACCGAGTTTATCAGAGCTGGAAAAATGGCAAGTACCATCGAGAAAAACAAACATGTCACACATCCAATGTTGGCTCCTGACTTGTCTAAACTCTGATGCGGCTCCTCCTACAGTCCATGTGTGGGTGGAGTAGGAACATTTCTCAGCCTATATTTTGACAGGGGCATCATGGCATTTATCAGCAATGTGTTCATCAAATTGTAAATGTTAACTAATTGTACACCTGGCTGTATTTGATATACAGGGCCCTCTGCAGCACCCTGAGACTATTAATTAAAGTTCCATAATGGTTCAACCTCCTGATTTCTGTTTTCTCTAACTGGGGTGTAGGTGGCACTTAACAGGTCTTGTCCTTGGGGTGTGCAACCAGGTCACAAAACTGCCTTAATGCCCTATTGCATGGAGCAATCTTTATACAAATATCCTTTTTTTGCTTTAGAGGTATGGAAAGGCTAATGCCAAAGATCTTGGTAGTTATGCTCTGCGCTCGCGTGAATGGTCAATTTCTTGGCGCACATATCCGTGGCTGCAGCGGACAGAGACCTCACACTGCCACACACAGTGGAAAAAAATTAGAGGGAACATTGTTTGTGACCCCCCTTTTTCTCAGCCCTCGCTTGAAAAATAATCCCAAAACATTCCACACAGCAGCTAAAGTAACTGGAATACTAGGTTTAAAAATGTTGTGAAGGTTTGTCAACAGAGTCAAAGTTATAGGCAAAACAAAAATTCCCTTCCTATGGAAACTAGGTCCTAACTATAACTACCTGTTGGCTACCACCAGTAAGATGTAAATATACCTGTTGGCTACCACCAGTAAGATGTAAATATACATATATATATATATATATATATATATATGCACACATACACACTCACACATAATAGATCAGAGAATAAATTCACAAGTGATTGTTCCAAAATTTCTCATTTATTATTTGAAGTTGAAATTTCACAGCAGAACAGCCAACACGTATTTCGAGACACAGTCTCTGCTTCAGGGCTGTTTAAACACAAAAAATAAAATTCGGTCTACACAATGATACAAAAAAATCAGTCAAGCCTAATCATATACAGATGAGTACAAAAACCACCTTTAACCAATTAAATAATCATCATTCACAACGGTTATGTTCTGTCATTTGTCCCCGGGTATATGTGATTGGATGATATGAACATGCCTTTTTTATTCTGTTTTAGGTATTAAACACAACAACCGCTGTGAATGCAAAGAGCAACAAGTTCAAGTTGTAATACTAACATATCACATAAAATCATGGCTTTGGTCTCATTTATAAAGATGATTAGTACTTAATTGTTTTTTGTGCTTCTCAATGCCCTCTACACCCACTCTAAAACGCTGTGATAGGTCAGCCCCTCGGTGATACATCTTCTTGAAGACAGTGAACAATGCAACAGTGTGTGCCAGTGTAGGGGATTTGGAGAAGATATATTGTCACATTTTTGTCCTGTCGAGTGAGTGAGTTTGTGTTGGGGGGAGTGCAGTGGGGAGTGATTGAGATAGGTTCTGCCTGAAATTAGTGAGAGTGAGAAATTAGTGAGAGCAGGCACCTGATTCAATAGCTCAAGCATTGCTTCTGCCCTTGAGTCAAACCCTACCGTTGTCTACAGGCTATCAATGGAGACATGTGGAAAGCTGGATTCTACGTATGATGCTGGTGTGCTTGGGCCACAAATAGAGGTTAACACAGAATACCATTTCTTAGTAATATAATAAGTTTTGTGTCACTGCTATACGTTATTAGAGAGAAAGAGTTCATGCTACAGGCACTCAACAAGGAAAATAATGGCTATGTGGTGACTAAATTGAAGATATGCGGGCAAAATACATAATAGATTATTAGTAGGCAGCAATCAGCATCTGCAGTGTTATAGGAGAGCAACAGTAAAATATGAAAGTCAAACAGAGGTTGGTAATCCAGGACAAGAATTCAGAGTCTACAGAGATATTGAAAAATGACCTCAAGAGACAAAGATGCATTTCTGATATGGGGGTATCTACCGAAACAGCATCACATAAAACAAAACAATTGAATAATAGCTCAAAAAGGTACCTCAAAATACCGAAGTTGAGAGAGTGGCATACTGAATGGTAACGTTTAATTCATAATTTATTGTATGCTTATCAATTTTGAGTATCATCATATTGAGGTGCAAAGCATGAAAGCAGATTGTTTTGGATAACATAATCAAAGCTGCAGAGATTGATTTCAGACTCAGAAACCAATGTTTGGTTATGGGAGTCGAGGATACATAAAACATACACTTACAAATCTGACAACAAAAAATTTGAAAATGTTTCAGCAGAACATTAAAAGAATAAAAAAATAGCTCTAAAATACTTTACCATATATCTTCTAACATATCACCTGTAGAAAAGCAGAAGGAGGCATTTTGAATATTTGACAAGACAAACAACAAGTATAATTGAAGAATTGAAGGATAATATGCATTTACCACATAAGAAGATATAAGCATGCCCCATTATCATTTCACAGCGACATGTATGATGCATATGTGCTGTATTTGATTGTCTGTTATTCTATTTGTTTGGTCAACAGCACTTTATTCCTAATCAACGCAAATAAGTAATCCTTCAATTCTTAGAAACAAATTTGCTCTACCCTTAAATGTAAGTATGCACAAAGGTTTTGGGAGAAATTTAGACCGTGGTAGGCAGCACACTGGCTGACCAGGTCAACAGGGTATATCTGTGCATTCAAAGGAGCTGCTGTGAAGCAGCTCTCCCGACAGCACGAGAATGATATGGCCCCTCCAACAAAGTAGAAAGAAATAAGCTCTCAAAATGGTTGTTCGCTTCTTGTACAAAAACAAACAAACAATGGGCCTTACTCTTTCTCAATGCACCTAGGAGCCATTTTGCATATTTCCTGTCCTGGACTGCCATACTTCACCTGGTGGTATTGGGCAAGGAACACAAGAAATGGTCCCACAGTGCTTCCTTTTACTTTAGAGAGGGGAACCACAAGCTTGGCTGAACAGAAGGGCCACCAATTTACAGAAGTCCTCACTCTGGGCTATGCTTCGGTGTTTTCACTAGTGTAGACTGGGAATGTGCTAATTCCGTGCTAAAAAATGTTGGCAGCAAAACACTTGTGGTGAGTAAAATATCAATAGTTGTGGTCTGTGAAGTGGAGCTTCCCTCCAACTACAGACAAGGAGTTTTACAGAGTTCCATAACCTAGTATACATAATTCGTGCAGCACTCAAAAGGTTGTAGGGCTTAGGTTTAGATTCCACGGTGTTTTTTGTTTCTTTTGCATGTTCCTTAACAGAGCTACTACTTCAGGTTCATGGAATTCCTATCATCCAATTCCCAGGGCATATCACTTGGAGTCAAGAACAAGTTTTCATGTTTATACTGTCTACTGGACAAGCAGGAGCAACCTATGCAACACAAACCCTTTTGCTCCATGTTTACAATAGTAGATTATGGAATCTATAAAGGAATATTGATTGCAACTCAGGCACGATTTACATTTATAGGTGTAAGCTGTTCAGGCTTTTACATACAGTTCATTAATGCTGTTAGAAATGGGGTCTTTGGTTGACAGTCAGGTTACCCCCTGTTCAAGTAAGGACCCTCACTCTAGTCAGGGTAAAAGAGAATCACCCTCAGCTAACCCCTGCTTACCCCCTTGGTAGCTTGGCAGAGCAGTAGGCTTGAATTCAGAGTGCTAGGTGTAAAGTATTTGTACCAACACACACAGTAACTTAATAAAACACTACAAAATAACACAACACCAATTTAGAAAAATAGGAAATATTTATCTAAACAAAGCAAGACCAAAACGACAAAAATCCGACACACACAAGTTGTTATGAATTTTTAAAGATTAAACTCAAAACTAGCACTTAGAAACACAAAATGCCTTGATGAGGTGTTAACACAACATCATGACGGAGTCCTTCCCAACAAGCCGACACCAGCGGCGCCGGACACGGAGTCGCGTAGACTCCCAAGTAGAGTACCTTTGGTGAAGAGTGAAAACAAGTTGATGCGCGAAGTTGGGGATCACAGCGTCTGTGCGAAACGTTGAATCTGCGCACTTCGAGCGGCGTCAGTCACGACGTGGTGCGGCGACTTCCACGGAGTCGCGGACTTCAGTGGGGATGCAGCGGCGTCAGGCCTGCGAAGGTCGTCGCGTTCCAGCGAAGATCACAGAGTCGGTTGCAGGTGGCGGCACCGGATTCAGCAGCGGCGTCGGTCCGAAGTCGATTTCCTTGGATTTCCACCAGCTTTCCTTTCAAGGGCCCAGGGACTGGATAGGGCACCACTTGTCAGAGCAGGAGTCTCTCCAGAGACTCCAGGTACTGGCAGAGAGAAGTCTTTGCTGTCCCTGAGACTCCAAACAACAGGAGACAAGCTCTAAATCAAGCCCTTGGAGATTTCTTCACAAGATGGAAGGCACACAAAGTCCAGTCTTTGCCCTCTTACTCTGGCAGAGGCAGCAACTGCAGGATAGCTCCACAAAGCACAGTACAGGCAGGGCAGCACTTCGCCTCAGCTCTTCTCCAGGCAGAGGTTCCTCTTGATGTCCAGAAGTGATCTAAAGTCTGTGGTTTTGGGTGCCCTTCTTATACCCAATTTCTCATTTGAAGTAGGCCTACTTCAAAGTAAAGTCTCCTTTGAATGTGAAATCCTGCCTTGCCCAGGCCCAGGCCCCAGATACTCACCATGGGGTCGAAGACTGCATTGTGTGAGGACAGGCACAGCCCTTTCAGGTGTAAGTGACCACTCCTCCCCTCCCTCCTAGCACAGATGGCTCATCAGGAAATGCAGACTACACCCCAGCTCCCTTTGTGTCACTGTCTAGTGTGAGGTGCAACCAGCCCATCTGTCAAACTGACCCAGACCGGGAATCCACAAACAGGCAGAGTCACAGAAATGGTATAAGCAAGAAAGTGCTCACTTTCTAAAAGTGGCATTTTCAGACGCACAATCTTAAAATCAACTTTAGTAAAAGATGTATTTTTAAATTGTGAGCTCAGAGACCCCAAACTCCACATGTCCATCCGCTCCCAAAGGGAATCTACACTTTAATCAGATTTAAAGGTAGCCCCCATGTTAACCTATGAGAGGGACAGGCCTTGCAACAGTGAAAAACAAATTTATCAATATTTCACTGTCAGGACATATAAAACTCAATACTATATGTCCCACCTTAACCATACACTGCACCCTGCCTGTGGAGCTACCTAGGGCCTACCGTAGGGGTGCCTTACATGCAAGAAAAGGGAAGGTTTAGGCCTGGCAAGTGGCTACACTTGCCAAGTCGAATTTACAGTTAAAAGTGGACACACAGACACTGCAATGGCAGGTCTGAGACATGATTACAGAGCTACTTATGTGGGTGGCACAACCAGTGCTGCAGGCCCACTAGTAGCATTTGATTTACATGCCCTGGCACCTCTAGTGCAATTTACTAGGGACTTACTAGTAAATCAAATTTGCCAATCATGGATAAACCAATTGCATGCAATTTTACACAGAGAGCATGTGCACTTTAGAACTGGTTAGCAGTGGTAAAGTGCTCAGAGATCAAAAGCCAACCGAAACAGGTCAGAAAAAATAGGAGGCAGGAGGCAAAAAGATTGGGAATGACCCTGCATAATCAAAAAAGTCAAACAAATGCAAAATCTTTAATATTTTGGTGAGTGTTCTAAGGGAATGAAGTAAGCTGTAAACTCAGCTTGCATTACAGACAGTGGTTCTAGGCTAAGAAAGTGTAATCATTTGCAAAATGTAACATTTCTAGGCTAGTCATAATACTCCTAGAATGCCTTCTGATTACATGAAATTATAGGCAGGAGCTTGAACACAAGACTGGTATTCTTTTGCTTTAAAAAAAATAATAACACCAAAAATATGCAACTTTCAAAAGAAATATTGTATAGTTGTAGATATCATTTCTTTAAGGCATTGGTTACTTACCTTCAATAACAAATCATCTGGTAGAGACATATTCTAGTTTCAGGTTCCTTATCTTAGAATTTCTTCCAGGCGTCAGACTGGATCCAGAGATTTTTCTTCTAGCAGTACCCTTGCACACCTTTGTGGTCACTGTGATGATGTCGCAGTCATATATAGGCGTTGACGTCAGTTTCTTTTCACAATTTTCCATACCAGAAGCACAGAGCCATGAAGAATATTGACATTGGTGCCCCAGAACTATGGCCCTGAAAGGGAGTCCCTGTCCCTAGAAATCAGTTCGCAGAGGAGGGATAACTGGTGAGTCGTTAAGGAATCTGCAACTAGAATATGTCTCTACCAGATAATTCATTACCAAAGGTAAGTAACTTGTTCATCTGACAGAGACTTCTAGTTGCAGATTCCTTACCTTAGAATACATACCCAAGCAATACCATCCCCAGAGGTGGGTCTGTGACCCAAGATCATACTAAGAAGTCCTGGGGGACTGAATGCCCAAAGTAGCCGTCTCTGCGGACCTGACTGTCAAGGCAGTAATGCCTTGTAAATGTGTGCAGACACGCCCATGTTGCTGCCTGCAGATGTCCAAGACTGGAACTCCACGTGCTAATGCTATGGTTGTAATAGTTGCAATGGTGGAAATCCCCTCAGGGGGTTCCTTCTTTGCCAAAGCATAGCATATCTTGATGCAGAGGACAATCCATCTGGAGATGGTCCACTTTTGCACCGCCTGTCCTTCCTTTGCACCCACAGAACCTACAAAAAGGTGATCGTCCACCTGGAAATCTTTGGTGTGATTGAGGTAGAACGCCAATACTCTTTTTGGATCCAGACGGTGGAGTGTATCCTCTTCATGAGAAGGATGCGGGGGTGCGTAAAAAGTAGGCAAATTGATGGACTGGCCTACATGAAAGGGTGTGACCACTGTAGGGAGGAAGGAGGCCCTGGTACGAAGCACTACTTTGTCAGGATGGACAGACAGAAATGGTGGCTTCGAATAAAGAGCATGGAGCTCACTCACTCTACGAGCAGGGGTAATGGAAATAAGAAAAACGATTTTCAGTGTGAGAAGCTGGAAAGGACAATTATGTAGTGGCTCCAAAGGAGCACACATAAGGTACGTAAGTACCAGGTTCAATTCCCACTGGGGCATTATGAATGGGGTAGGTGGGAACATGTGGGTATGACCCTTAAGAAACCTCCCAACAATGGGAGATTTGAACAAGGATGGTTGATCTGACAATCTGAGGAAGGCAAAGATGGCAGACAGGTAGTCTTTAAGGGTGCCAAAAGCAGAGCCCTGCTGGGCAAGCAGGAAGATGAACAGTAGAATGTGAGACAGAGGTGCAGAAAGGGGATCAACAAATGTGTTGGTACACCATGCCACAAATCTGTTCTGGGTGGAAGATCGAAAGCTGTCAACTGCCACCACTCAATCTCCATGCAAGGAGGTGGAGACTGGACAAGTTCGTGTGGAGAACTGTCCCCTGCTGCTGTGACCGAAGATGCTCCCAAAAGGGCAGTCTGATCAAAGAATTGATGCCCATGCTCGGAAGCTCAGGATAGCATACTCTTCGTGCCCAGTCTGGAGCCACAAGGATTACTTGGGCTCGGTCATCTTGATTTTCTTCAGAACTCTGGACAGAAGTGGTATTGGCAAGAAGGCGTAAAGGAAGCCTGAGTTCCACTTGAGATGAAAAGCATCACTGAGCGAGTGCCGCCTTGGAAACTCCAATGTGCAAAACAGCTGACATTGTGTGTTCTCTGTGGAGGCAAACAGATCTAACCAAGGCTCTTCCCACTGCTGAAAGAGACCTTGCGCCACCTCCGGATGGAGATGCCATTTGTGATCGGCCAAGCATAGACGTCTGAGTTTGTCTGCTCTGGTGTTCAGAGAGCCCACCAGATGCTGAAGGACCAGGGATATGCCAAAACATTCCAGCCATGTCAAGAGACACAGGGCCTCTTGACAAAGGATCCATGACCCTACCCCGCCCTGCTTGTTGCAGTACCACATGGCGGTGTTGTCTGTGAACACCTGCTCCACTTTCCCTTGGAGAGAGGGAAGGAATGCTTTAAATGCAAGCCTGATCTCCCTGAGCTCCGGAAGGTTGATGTGGAACCCGGACTCTGCCAGAGACCAGATGCCTCTGATCTCTGCCTCTCCCATGTGGCCGCCCCATCCCAGGAGTGACGCATCTGTCACCACTGTCTCATCTGGTTGGGGAAGGAAGAGAGATCTGCCTCTGACCCAGTCTGGGTTCGTTAACCACCGTTGCAGATCTTTTGCAGTTCCCTCTGAGATTTGGACCATGTTGGAGAGATTCCCTGATGCTGCGCCCACTGGAACTTCAGGTCCCACTGCAGAGCCCGCATATGCCATCTGGCATGTGTCACCAGCAGGATGCAGGAAACCATGAGGCCAAGCAGCCTCAGTGTCATTCTCACCAAAACTCAGGATAGAGGCCGAAACATTGGTATTGTATGCTGAATATTCTGGACTCACTTTTTGGGAGGATAGGCTTGAAATTGCACTGTGTCCAGAACAGTTGCATTGAAAGGGAGCAACTGAGAGGGAGTCAGGAATGACTTTGGCACGTTTATAGTGAACCCCAGCAAATGCAGGAGGCTTAACACCTGTCTTCAGTGGCATCCTCGATGCACCAACAAATGTAAAGGAACTCAACAAAACAATCAAAGTCAGTCAAAAAATTACTGAGAGTAGCTTTTCTCCGGACCTGCGTGTAGGCTGGCGCGGAAGGATAAGAAGTGACGTCAGTGTGCTGGGGTGGTGCCTATATGTGACCGCAACATCAACACAGTGACCATGATGCCACCGACAGATACGGAGTCGACTGACTCCACCTGATGGCACGCAAGGGTACTGCTCAAAGAAAAATCTCCAGATACAGTCTAACATCTGGGGGAAATTGTAAGGTAAGGAATCTGCAAGACTCTATCAGATAAATGTGTTTGATGCATACCAATACCCAAAAAATGATTAAGAAATGAATCACTATAGAAACTAAGATAACTAATGGAGAATCAGTGCAAAAGCAACCTCATCAACATTATCAGCAACATGAAAATTTATTTGTTGCCCAGATAATAAAGAAAGCTAAAAAACACACCTGCAAGTATTTGTCCTTGAATTGGGCCAGATTTATGACTCTCTGAAATTCACAGAAGTTTACAGAAGTATATCTGGAAACTGTACCAGTATAAAAATATCTGAATTCTATTTTTGCATGAGAAATTATACACATGTATATTGGCTCATGGAAATATTCTCTCAGTGGTTATAAATTCATGTTCCCTACACTCCCTTTTGTCCGCCCAAGAAAAAAAAGTTTAACTTCCACCTTTGTCATGACTACATTTCCAATACTCCAGGTTCGAAACATACTGGAGAGACATTAGTGAATACTCTTAGACACATAAATATTTGGATGTGCACAGACTCGCAAAGTAATGGGATGACCACTTCCTACCTACTTCCAACCAGTGTGCAGACTTGCAAGGAGGTGACAAAATCAAAGGCCTGTTCGAATCCACACCTTGTTATAATATTAGTCCCAGCATAATCAAAAGGGCTATTATGAGACTCTTATATGAGAAGGCTGCCAGCATTTCTCATCTTACTGCATGGCACTAAAGGAACAATTGTTTTGTTTTTACAGGCTTGTTTCTACCATAACAATAGGGAAAACGTACAGCATTTCTTCTCTTCTGACAATTCTCTTGTCTGAAAAATAAAGAAGAATTTTATTAAATTCAATCATCTATGTGTGTAAGGTTATGAAGGTGTCAATGCACATTTCATAGTATTTAGCCTCCTTCAAATCATGAATATACAGCTACAATTGTATTAAATGTTATATGTTGTGTTACCTACAGAGTGGACCCTAACTACAAAGCATGATAACACTATACAGATAAAGCCACATTTATGATGCATATTATGCACCTGAGATCATTCATAATACCAACTTATGTAAAAGTGGTGCCACCTTGTTGTGGGATGAAAGTTGGTTAGTGAGTTATGGAATTTTTGCTTATCAGTTTTTCTTTGTTACTTAATGCTTATTAAAGGCTGAAATATTTTAATAGCACATTTTACCATCAATGCCTACTAACTCACGGCTTCACACTGGATATGGCTACGGGAAGAGCTGTGGCAATTAATTTTCAAAGATAATGCTGTCTTACTGTTGGATTGGAGAAAGGTCCCCTAAGGTTATTGAAAAAAATGCACCCTTACCTTGAGCTCAGCATAGCAAGCTCTACATTTTTGACATCCCCTCAGCGCACATTATGATCTAGCAACCTTTGTGACATAGATTAAGACTGAGAGCAGCGGTCCGTGGTCTTGGTGGGACATACCATTTGCACCCTCCATTCCAGGTGTGGCTACCACTAGTTCATCAGGCTGTAAAGGACTGATCAGGGGCATAGCTTCAGGGAGTTAGTTTGGGATGTACACACCCAAATAAATGTTATTCTTGGTAGATGGGTCTGAGGCCTCTGAGTCAGGTCTGCTATGCCTACGTCCGTTCTCCTTGTTATTCTGATTTCACTAAAAGGGTTTTGAACCCAGATTTACAAAGCTTTCGAGTTGCATCACTCTGCATCAGGTTTCATGGCTGGTGCCTGGGCTTCCGTGTATTCACCCATGGATTTATTTTGCAAAGCCATATTTACATAGGCCCAGATTTACAAAGATTTTGTGTCAGGGTCATGTCACTTTTTTGAAGCAGCCCCAACGCAAAATCCTTGTTTGATATTCACAAATGCACACAACTATCAATTTGCATGGCTTTGTAATAAAAAGTAATGCAACAAAGTACATTGTTCTGGCTTGGGTGTCTTTGCATCAGGTAGGTGTTCCACGGGTGGAGCTTGGGGGTTCCTGTGCATTCAGCCACAGATTTTGGCATGAACCCATACTTACAAAGAGTTGTAGATATTGCTTTGCACCAAAAAGGTGAGTCTGCTCTAGGCTGATGTAACAAGGATAAATATTTGTATTTCCTCTTTGCATGTTTGCTGCATTCTACAGCACACATACAAAGAGAAATAAGCCTCCAAGGATAGTTAATTTGCAGAAAGGGACTCCTTCCTGCACATAAACTAACCGTCTTTAGAGCAGACACCCTCGCCTCTACAGAAGACAGCACTACACATTAGCACTAAACATTGGCAGAAATTGCCGTCTGGCTGTTCCTGTCAATGTAGTAAAGGTTTAATGGGCAGCTCCATCAGAAATGATGTCCGTCCGTCAAAGTTTTGCAATGCTGTTGTTTAATGATTTTTTTTAAACACAAACTCCCAAAGCAGGATTTTGTTTCTGAAAAATAAACAAGTAGGAATGGCCCCCCACCAGTTTTCTCCCACAGTATGGGTGCATTTTTCTGTTTCTTACTGTTCCTTACCACCAGGATATACCTGGCAGAGATGGTCATCTGACATTCCACTCTAAACAGGGTGAACAGTCAGATAGCTTACTTCCAAAGGCACCTACTCTATCATGCTGTGGAAGGAAGTTTTACACTGACAGAGTAAAAGTTAATCCGTCGTCATAAAACATGTTGTCCACCCTCCTCAAAATTGGGATGGCTGGTGGACCTTGAGCTTGGGGGACTAGGTAATCAGTCACTGTTGCAGCAGAGTATCTGTCCGACAAACTTTAAACAAGCCCCAGAGGAATACCTAAAAATCAGTACTGACCCTTCTTCTCGTGGGAACAGCCTATCCCAAACCTTGGTCACCTCACACATTCATCCTGGGGTCCGCTGCTTTTTAGTTGGGAAATTCAAGATTCACCGCCAGACCTGAATCTTCTTCACCCGTGAGACTGAAATATGTGGTGGTGATACCATTTATAATGGCAAAGTAGGACTTTTTAAATTCCAGTACCAGGGAGAATCACCGTATGACCTCTCCCATCTTGTATGTAAATTGGTCTACCAGTCCCCTGGAACCGGGTTCTTCACCTATCCATGTGCGACAAGAATGCTATATGGGTGCTCCTTTCTCCATGTACAAACAATGTGTGTATGGTGCACATGTGATGTGCATTCAGTCCAGTTGCCGTAATTTATCTATTGGAATGCATGGTCACCACATCAGTGGCAAAGAGAAGCTCTCTGGGCTCCAGGGTTTGGGTATTCACCACCAACACTGGTTGCCAGGTTCAGGAGGGATATCATAAGATCTTCAATCAAGATTGCTAGGAGAGGCTGCCACGACCCTGCTTCAATGGCGAGAGCTTCTCATGAGCACTGGATGTACCCTTTCATGAGGGAGGCACTGTTCAAAAGAAGAGGAGCCGTGAACAGTAAAGTCAGTATGAGCCAAAGAGGTCTATTGTGCAGCAGGGGAGCACCTAAACAGCTCTAACCTGCTCTAGAAGGATGAGGCGCAGGAGTGTCCAAAGTGACTCCACAGTGTTTACTGACTGTATACCTCTTGTGAATGGAGGGAAGTGAGGGACTGAAGCCTGACCCAGTTACAACACAACACCTGAATGCAATTATGCCACGAGGTGCTAATGCAAACTTTACCTCAGTCTGCCGGCATCCTAAAAGATAATCTGAAGTGCCAGAGGTAAAGTATATTGATGAAGAGGCCTGCTTTCAGAGTGAAGTACTCACCAGGGGAGGCACCTAGCTTATTTGGATGGTGAGTTTTATGTCTGACACTGAAGGCTCAGTATAGAGGTTTAAGTAGAAAACCCATAAATTTAGATAGGGGTTATGTTTAATTTTAAGATTATGGACGTATTCTCAGTGAACAGTCAACTTTTAAACAATTAAAAAGGTTCTTCATTACCAGAATGGCAAAAAGGATGTCTAATACTGATTCTGATGTATTCTTTGTTCACTATGCACAATATTTTTAATAATAATTCTTTATTAGTTTTATTGAAGGCCACATTAAAAACAATTGCGTTATCAGAACTCATCACAAACTAGTATCATAACCAATGTCTAATATTTAATGATACTTTACGAAACAACTAAACTACTTCTCAGACTAATTAAGAGTATTAATTTCTCCACAATGTGAAGTATCAGTTGTAATAGTCCTTATCCCCTCCTTACACTGCTGAGAAACATTAATGTTAACATACATCACACATAACTACCCCAAAATCACAATATGTAGGTTAAGTAGAGATTCACCATCCCAGTGAGGATAATGCAGTCTGGTAAGTAAGAAAACTAGGAAAAGGTGAATAATTTGGAATAATCATATAACAACAACTAGACAGTATACACCTAACCTAATATGCTGTAGGTGATCTGAGTGTATCATCATCCCTTAATCAATGAATACCAGGTGGCCCCAAAGATCTGCAGTTTTTCATGAAGCTTGTAGATCAGTGTTTCAAATGATGTCATTTCATAATATTTTGCAATCATGACTGAAATGTTGGAATTGTTTCATCTTCCAATGATGCAAATGCCCAATTTGGCAATGCAGAGGGCAGTGTTGGAGAGACTGATATAGGCATGTTGTGTTAAGGTATGGTAGCCATTATGGGTTATGCAGAAGAGCCAAACACACACTTGACTGGACATCCACATGTGATTCGCCTTTCAAATAGTCCCAAATCTTGCACCAAAAACTGTTTATCGATGTGTATTGCAACAACTCATCTACTATGTCACATTCAGGTTCACTACACCTCCAACAACATGAGTCCATGTTGATCCTGCCTTTAGGCAGTTTTGCTGGCAACCAATGAGTTGGTAAGGAATTTGAGATAAATATATTTCAAACATGATTTTGATATAAGCATTTTGAAATAAATATATTTCAAACATGATTTCTAAGCCCCTTGTTGTAGTCTGCTAAAGGTATGTCTCATTTGTCTTCCAGGACTGTTGTGTTTAATTGTGTTTAATTGTGTCTCCCACCATGTGCTTACTGTATTGGCAGAAAAGTAGTGGTCTGTCAGTGTAGCGTACAGCCCCGATATGATGCTTCAAAATATTTCCACATATGTATGTAGTGTGCAATAGGGGGGCATTCAAGTGTGAGGCGGGTCTTCCCAAGTCTATTCTATCGCGTATGTGTGAGTTAAGTGTATATCCATTTCTGTGAGATAGGAATACTGGGCTCCTGTTGCAGGTCTTCATGAGATATACAAAGGGGCCAACTGATCCCCTTCTAATGTAATACAAGTGTTAGGTCACAGTGGTGCCTTGGAATGCAAGCAACTAGGTATGTTCAAACGTTTGTGGGCACTTTGCCATGCAAATTGAGATGCGTGTATAATAGGATTAAAGGAGGGTATGGTTTTGGGTTGATTAGTATAATAGATAGCCAAGTCCCTGTCTCTACCTAAAATAGTCTGCTCAATTATTACCCAGCAGGGTGACATCCTGTGTGTCAGTAAGGTGTAGACCAAGTGAGATAGTTGTTGAGAAAGATAGTAGCTCTCTAGAAGGGGCAAAATAAGACTCCCTATTCTATGTGGTTGCATAAAGTTTTTAATCCATTCTCCATATAAACCTAGATATGGTACATGTGATATTTTTGAAGTATGGTTGTGCTACGAGGAGGAGTAACATCCCCAAAACGTATTTCAATTTAGACTATGTATTCATTTTGTTAATCTGAGCTTTCTCCAACAGAGCTAAAAAAAGACTTTGAAAATCATGTTTCATTTGGTCAGTGATTGGTGAGATGTCATTTACCAAGTCGTGTAGTTCCTGGCTAATAGTAATTCCTAAATACTGCAATTTATTGTGGAGCCACTTCAAGGGTAAATCATTTAAGGGGGCTTTTGTAGTAGTTGGAGTTAGAGGCAGCACCTCTCATTTGGCCCAATTTATTTTGTATCTCGAAAATCAAGAGAAAGGGTTTGGTTTTGTTATCAGAGAGGAGACTGAGTCTGAGGAGCACAACAGGGTCAGGAGGATATTGTCAGAATAGTAAAATGGTTTAGTTCCCTGGTTGCTGTCTGTATTACCATAATACCACCACTGGCTCAAATGCCAACAGTTATAAGGCTATTAAGAAAAATAGCAGGAGCAATGGTTAGCTTTCACAGAAGACTAATCCCAGTGGGTTGTGATACATGCTCCTAGATAGTATAAGGAAATTCTGGCCAAACCCCAACCCACTTGTGAACGTTTGTGTAGGTGGCTTGTTGAGGAGTGTTCTGGCACAAAACCCCTTGTGAAGGGTGTACAGTAATCAATTTATTTAGATGGTCACTAAGATTTGGCTAAGATTTCTCTACAGAATCTTAACTATTTCAGCTTTTGCCTGGCACTCCGGAACTTTTTTTAGGACTGTCCCAGCAGCAGCATTATGTCACAAGTTGTATCATTTTAAATGGCAAGGACAGGGCAACATGCAGGTACATAAGCAGCCATAATTTGCCCTGTTCCTACAGCATCAAGAATATGCCATGCTTTAGGGCATCAGATGATCAAAGAACCATGAGGTGTGATGGGCATATTATACAGGAAGCACCCATCATAGAACAAATGTTAGAAAAAATGTTGCACAGAGTTTTGTTGTAATGGATACTTTTCCCTCTGTGGATGCTCACAAATTAATCAGCAATACCTAACAATTTACATGGTACCTCAAACAACCTTGGCGAAAAAGGGCCATGTGCTGAACCACCATCTTTTTAACAAAGCCTCTGACATAGACCATTCTTAGATTAAAAAAGCAATGGTCTACAATATTGCTTGTACAATGGTTAGTAAAGGTTAATAAACTTTGTTTCAAACAATTCTTGTTTAATAACAAAACTGAAGCCTTCTTTTAAGGCATAGGCAGACCCTCATGCAATAGATAAAAGCTGCACAGGAAAGCTCCAAATAATAGCCAGTACATTCTTTACTCATGCTCTATGCACTCCATGAATGTGATAACAATCTGTACATAAATGACATTGCCTCTTATGACCCCTTTGTTGCCTGAATTTTCAATCAAAAGGGTGTCAACAGATCTGAAGACTTGGAAAGGAGGTGAGTGAGTAACAATCAGCAGGAGGGTGTGGCTAGGTAGCTAAAATGGTGGAAATCTCTCAATGATGGGTAACAGAGGTGGCAAGTTGGATAACAGAGCTAGAGGATACTGTAAAAGAACTCAAGACTGGTGTGACGCATCTCTCGGCAAAATCTAGGAATCTGACCTCATGCACGCAAGATGCAGAGGGACAGTGTTGCAGGAACAATTTATCAATGGGGGCCTTCCCTGAAAGGGTCAAAGGAGAGGCCCTGGCCTCTTTCTCTACACCTATTTGGAGTAAACAATCCCCACACATGGATTTTCATCATGTTTTCTGACTCTGCGCTAGAGATGTTTTGAACCACAATGGCACAGACTCTGAGCCTGCATTGGATAAGTCTCTTATGTGCACAATGGGGTGTGTCTTGTCATCCTCCAGTTCAGAGGCTGAGCTAGATGTTACCCTGAAGTCAGCGTAAACATAAGAGTAGTGATGTCCTAGAGTACTTGTAGTTTCATTGATCAACAACAGGGGTGGGAGCTGCCCAGCACACACAAAAGTAACTTCTGACACCTTATACAATACTATTTCCTACAAAAATATAAAATCTGACAGCAGTGGTATACAACGTCTCTGCACCTCCCACTGACCTAGGTATGTAGCAATGTCACAAAATAAAGCAACTGGTGAAAACTATGATGCTACCCATATGGTGTGCAATACATGTGGGAAACCCCACATGAAAATCCTAACTGTGGAACCTGGAGCACCAATACAACTCAAACAGGTCTGTATACAAAACAGGTCCATTTATTGTTTATTAACAATGCACTATTTCACAACAGGAAGTGCAATATTCAACACAAAGAGCAGCACACACGTTAATACTGTGTGTGTTCTGAAGCCCAGGCCTTGTAACTGACCATGAGACCAAGGGACTGTCTCCAAGGTCTGGAGGTGCATGCTACAGTCCATGTCCTCAGACATATGCATTAAGCGGTAGTGGAAGCTTACTTTTTTTTTAATTGGTAATACTACACTGACCTATTGTCCTTTTTAGGAAATGTAGGGTGCCTACAGGCTTGAATACATTTCAGCATGAACGTAATGCTCAGATGCTGTGTTGATATCCCTTTGTGTGTGTCACAGGCATGCTATATGTATGGTGACTGGTAGAGCCATACGTACAGCACATATTCAAAAACAATGATAGTTAAGACAGGGATAGTCTAATCTGACAGCTGAGGTACAATCCTGTGGCGAGTCCTGAGGCACAGGACAGTCATGTTGGACAGCCACCACTTTCTGTTTCACTGCTCCAGTGCAATAGATGCTTCCATAATGGTACAATATTTATTTGTTCACATGCAGATAAGATGAAGACATTTCTGCATAACATTGAAGGTGTAAGAATTGATTATCTTGTTTGTGGAGAAGTGCTTTCTAGTAAATGGGAGGGGTGACCTTCCATGGTGTGGAGGATATACCTGGCCCATAGCTGCCTGGCTAGGGTGCTCTCTATGAGGGAGGCATGGAGTGTGGTATTTTGAGACATGATGAATAATTCTACTATGCAGTCCTCTCTATCCCCCCTTCTGCCTCATTTGACACATTTCTTGGTTAGCAATTGACTTGTTTTGTTCTCGGCAGAGAATTATTACATTGTCCAATGTGATGGCAGGTGTATGTCGATGGATCTAGAACCACAATTGTGACAGGTTACCTGTGGTTTTGATCGAATTCCTTCTCTTATACGATGATATGGGTGGCCTTTTGTTGTCTTAGACCCAGATAAAATGCATTCTGACCAGTGTTATGAGATTCCAAATTTATGAAGATATGTTCAGTGTTTATGAATATCAATGATGATAACATGATATACTTACTGATAGGCCAGTTAATGTAGATTCACAAAATGCATATATGAGTTTATGATGAGGCACATCCTCTACTTCTGTGTCTACCAATGAAAGATTTCAGTCAGTTTTGTTTTAATTCTCTCATTACACACTTTCTGTTGTGTTTTCTGTTGAGTTCCAAATTCAAGCCTCTATCTCAAATTCGATAAGTCTGCCATTTATTGTTAGAGCTTGTATCATATATGTATGCACTGTCACACATCTGATGCAAGTAAACTTTTACAACCTTAACATGTGAAATAGATTATACCCTAACTGTAAGCACGGGTGGTATTGACATGGTTGCATTTAACCTTTTTCATTCATACCTATGTCTCAAGGAGGCTTCATGCCATTGGAGAGTTGTGCATCAGTGTGCTGGTGATGCAATTGCTTATTGAGATGTGTCAAAAATTAAAGCATCATGATTACAATGGAGGCGAAAACAGAGATAATCATTTTTCCAATCAATCATAAAGCAATCACTGTTCACTAGGAAGCTCTCTCACAGGGACTTGTTGAAGTCTGCAGTGGGCTTATACAATAGAACTATAGAGAGCGTGCAGGTCTCTGAGAGGTGCATGTGCTGCTAATGAGGGTTTGGTACCTCCTGGTGCATTCCTATTATGATAGAACATTGACTAAGATATTCAGTTTCAAGCAGGGTAATCTTACGAGTTTTTCGACTTCAGTCTCTCTAGCTTGTATTACACCCTTTACTTCATCTCTGGAAAACAAAACAATGAGAACATTTCAGTAATAAGGTCGAGGTAAGCTCTTCCTGCAGAACCTAATCATAAAAGCTTTAGTAAACAAAGTGCATGGAGAGTCTGCACACATCAAGATTACTTAGTGAAACATGGAAACAAGGAAGAATGACTACAGAGTGAGTGAGGTTGAGGGGCAGAAAAAACAAAAGAGAAAGCTGGATTGAGGATATCCATGCTGCCAAAATGTACAGAAAATGTTTAAACAATAATAAGAGATGATGGGAGTGTCAAACCAGAGTACTAAAAAGAGAGAGTAAGAGACATATTAAAAACTAGAGGCACTAAAAATAAGTTTCTGGTAGAGGACTGAACGAGAGTAGTGAAAGAAAGTGAGAGGGAAAAGTGAAGTAATAAGTCAACATAATGAACGAAGAAATAGGGTAACTGCCTAGTAGATAATTTTAGTTTATAAACCCACGGATACACCAAAAACGGACTGTGCACCGAGCCTGGGTTTCTATTTCTTAGAGGGCGCTACACTGAACTCGATTTAGAAATTGCCTCGTCCCAGAGTTCTCTCCTGGGGAGACACAAACTTTTCTCTTTGTTCACTCTGGAAATGACATCAACAGTCATGCCACATGACAGAGACACAAATAACATTTAATATAAAAGAAGGATGATTTACCAATGGCATCAAATTTTGTAGTAGCAGGAGAAAAGAAGCATGCACCTGGAGCTTAACCATTAAAATTTATGGCTACCAGCTCTAAAATGATCCAAGTACTGTATTTCTTTGCCAGTGCTTCACCAACTAGTGAGGAGCCTACATTCAATAGATCAAGAAATCATATATTGCTTAATTTAATTAGGTGGCTGCATGTGTTTATCTCTGTCAGATTTCAGCCAGAGGCGTGGATTGGCATGGAGAGTCTATGGAGAGATGTGCAGAAATAATGTGAAGACACATTGGTTTTCACTAGAGACTGGCTGGAAGTGAGCGTGCTATCTCTCTTTTATTTATATGCTTCAAGCTGCAAGGCATCGGACTGTGTAGATGTGTTAGACTTAGGTGCTGGGTGACAGACTACATCCCTGCAAAACTCTGATTAAAATAATACCTAAATATTAACTTGTAGCATGCATTTTGATTCATGCAACCAAATATAGTCTTTGAGCCTCAGGGACAGTCTATGGCTTTTCAGTAAATTGAAACAGCCTTGTCCCCATTTTGGTTCAACAACTCTTCCTCCAAAAGTAACAGTGGCTTTGGCTGCATGAAGGGTGCCTTATGGATGGTGAAAACAATGCAGGAGTCTGATCAGTGTCATAGCTACCAGCCTCTTTCCACTCTACGAGTTCACTTCTCTAATCAGGTCTGTTTCCGATATGTGGTGGACGGTGTTTACCTGGATGGGAACCCCTAGAGTCGTTCGACCATAAAAGTTTTGTGATTGACCAATTTGTGGTCCATCTTGGCTGTGGCCATGGTTTTATCAATAGTGGCTGCTCTCCAGGGTCTGCTCTCCAAATGGGAGAATGTGAAATTTGAATTTTCTCCCTTGGTATCTGTCTTTGATCAGGTCATTATGTCCTATGTGATATATGCTGTGCTTCGCTTCTCTTCGATTCTAATCTGGTGGACACTGTGACCATTTAAGCCCATTGGAACGCATTTCAGAGGTACACAGAAACTGACCCTCAATGGGCTCTGGAACAGTAGTACTGTAGAAGTACTCCTAGTGATGCAGTGTGAGATGCCCCGATACACCCACAGAACTTCAGTGTCGTTCTTTGTCGCTCTTCTTTTCCAAGTCTGTTCTCAGTGCTTTAGTCAGCATATAAATGAGCCTGCCACTTTCCCACTGGCCTGCAGCATGCAGAGAGTGACCTATTGATGATTATTCTCAGCTGGAGTAGGTACGAGCAATATTCAGTCCCCTAGAATGAGGGTTCACTGTCCTTTTTAATTATGCTTTCCCATAGGCAGGCCCCAATGATCTTCTCCTGCTTAACACACTCAAACTCTGTTGTTTCATCTATTTGTACAACCTGGCATTTGGTGCATGTGTTTCTGACAAAAGGGAGTCGAGGCCAATTGGAGAGGACACTGAAATATGTGGTAAGATTGGACCACAGCATCTCATAGATCTCTTTTGTGGTGCCTGATATTAATTACTCTATGTGGCCTAGCAGAAATGGCAATCACAGATCATGTCTTTAACCAGCATGCCCATGTGGTACCACACCATTTTACTTAATTTGGCCCATGGGTTCATGATGCATTGGTGACCCAGGTGTGTCAGCTGAGTCACCTTGTCTTTTAGTGACTGGGGAATCATTATTAATTAAGTACCTTATTTGTATTAGAACATCATGGGGGGCATTCAATTCATGTCAAAAATTCCGCAGATCATAGTCTATTCACTAGGGACACCTTTGTCTTTGAAGAAAAGTCTTCCATTAATTATTCCTTGCTGCCTGAAGTGTGACATGTAAGCATTTACAGCTATCGGGTGTTCTGGCAATGTCCTTCAGTGATCATGTGAACGGACATGCAACCTTAGCAAAAAAGTACATGTGTTTTTCAACTTGATCTTAGGGGAAAATGAGATATCTCTCTTGCCAAGAAATCTGCGGGATTGCCACAAATTGAGCAGTAAATCACTGTAAATCTGAGGGTATGCTCAACCCGTTTGAGAAATGAAGATATGAACGTGTAAATAGTAATACCAGGGTCTGCCCAAAATGTATAAATGCAAACCAACATTACTGAAAGTGCTTCCCTTTCAACCTGTGAATATATGGTCTCAACTGCTGATAATGCTGTGCGTGTTAAGGATACTAGAGCCCTTGTACCATTTTGCTGCTTTGGAGGGGGATTCCCCGCCCCCCCGGCCCACCGGACTGGTATAAGCCAATAGTTCAGTTTGTAGCTTGGCATTAAAGTATTTCGTGATGGTGTTGTGCACGATTGCTACTTTCACTTTAGATAATTATTTTTCTACATCTGACCACTTCGCTTGTACCAAGCTTTAATTAGCTGCATCAGAGTTTCAAATAGTTTGGGCAAATTCAGGGTGAATCATCCACAATAATTTACCAGGCCCAGAAAGCTTCTAACATCAGATGCTGTGTGTGGGTCCTTTATTTCATTAATGCCTTGTGCTCTCTGTGGATCTATGCTCACTCCTTGTCGTCAAGAAAACACATAACCATAAAATGTTATGCTGCCTGCCAGGAACTCACACTTGTGGCAGTGAAGCATGAGGTCAGAAAGAATCTTGGTGGTTTTGTTGTTACACTATGAATGGATTATGTGGCATTTTTGAATGTCATCACTGACATTTTGTGCCACTTCGAATCTGAAAAATACTTGCTTAATCCCTTTTTGGAAAACCTTGGCCAATGAGGATATTCCATGGTAAGGGGCTTGCAACAGTGTAGCCTGATACATGTTGATAATGTGGTTATAGCAGCATGCTTCATCTATCTGCAGGTGATAGTATACTGACTTGAAATCTAATTTTGAGAACCTAATAGCTTCACATAAGTCTGTATGGTAAATGGTTCGGCTGAGATGTTGATCTCTCTTTATGTGTCATGAAGCCTCATATCATAGCCTAAGCACACCACTCTCAGCTGTTTGAATATCAATATGGCCACCATTAGTAACATCCATGCGGTGAGTCCATGCGTACTATTACTCATATGATGGAAAGAGTGTAAATGTACATTCAGAGAAAATTACAGAGCGCCGCCTTTACTTTTCCACTTCTGTGCTCTGTATTAGAGTCAGGAATGGTGATGGGGTGGTGCCACTGCTGGATTTTGGCTCCAGGGGCATCAGTACTGGAGCGGGAAGCAATGTAAGGTCAATGGATCCTTGGGGTTCGACTGGCACCGAAGGTGAACCAGCCGGTGGAACACAAGTAGGGGCTTCTCATGGACCCACCGGGCCAGAGGGCACTCCAAAGCAGTTGAGTTGCCCAAAAATTAGGTACATGGCCTCATAAAATACTTTAAGTTGACCAGGGGTCACTCCGACTCCCGGAAACTCAGGAAGGCATAATGACTGATGGCCCTGGTGGAGGCTCCACTGCAGAGCTAGGTCTCTAGTGCCAGCATCGCAGTGACTCATCCAAAGACCTGCATGGTGAAGTCGAACACCTCTTCGACTTCTAATTTTTGTGGGACTGATCTGACTTTCTCGATGACTTGGAGTGGGATGTCGATCGTCGAGTCCGACCTTACAAGTGATTTAGGGAACTTTCTTGTGACTGAGATAGGGATCATCACAGAGATGATCAACATTGAGAGGTGAGGCGCATGATGGACCACTCCCTCAGCATCTTAGGGTGCATGATGCAAAAGTCCTGCCTTTCTGGTGGACATCTTAGACACCAGGAGGCAGAGTCTCAACAATCTTAAACACAAATGGGGGTAGCTCTTCTCTGGATCTGCACCGACTGGCGCAGAAAGAAAAGAAATAATGTCAGAGCACTGGTGTGGCACCTAAATAGGCTCTGCACATTTCACTTTCAGCGCGTATGACACGACATGGTGCCGAACAGCACCACCTAGCATCGCACAATGGTACTGCTCATAAAAAAAATTCCAGATCCAGTCTGATGTCCAGGGTTTATTCTAAGGTAAGGAATCGCCAGCTAGAAATCTCTACCAGATACCCTGTGATCTAGTTTCCAAATCTTCAACATGGGTTTGGAGTTTAATGCTCTGTTTATAGATCTCAAAGAGTTTGCATCTGTAATTAGCAAGTCCTTTGTCTTTTGACAGTGGAGCCACCCACTCATATATATCTGCTTTCTCTTGCTTGCTTTCCTTGATACCTGTGGCAATGCCGACTCTCAGTGCAGCAACATTTTTCCTTAACTCACTGAACAGGGTTTCCATAAAAGATTTAGGGGCAGATTTAAGGGAATTGGCGCTGTACCCAGTGAAGCGCCACTTTCCTTGTACCCCTTAGCACACCCCTATCGCCACCAAGTGTGCGCTGTATTTAAAATATGGCGCGCCATGGGTCAGGGTAGGGGGTAATAGCATCATTTGTTTTTGCTATTGATGTACTCTGCACGAGTAGCGCCAAAATGTTGGCGCTACTCCTGCATAATACATAAGGGCCCATTGAAAACAATTGCATGCCCCCTTTTAACGCCTCCTCTCAGCAGGTGTTAAAAGTGCCAAAACAAATGGCGCAAGGAAATCGTAGAGATTTCCTTGTGCCATTTTTTTGCACCCCCTAATGGGGAACGCCCCCCCTTGCATACATTATGCCTGGCACAGGCATATTGTGGTGCAAGGGTTTACAAAGTGGCGCAATGCATGCATTGCACCACTTTGTAAATATGGTGCAGGGAAAATGCCACTTTTTAGCACTGCCTTAGCGTAATAAAAATGACACTATGACGGCACTAAGGAGCCGCTTGGGGCTCTTAAACTGCCCCTTAGTGATTGACGCGTCAACTCCCTCCTGTTCCAGGTTCAGCATTGTCATGTCTTGCACTGGCTGGTCCAGAGAGGATGCATCTCAAAGAAGTTCAGTATGCTTGGAGTTTGCTTTGACCACAGTTCTTTGAGGGTGGGGTCATTTTTGGATCTGTGTGCCGCCATGTTTAAGCATGTGTTACCTCCCTCAGCGGTTATCCTTTTCATGGTCATTGTGTCATGGGCCGGCAGTGGGAAAGCTGAGAGTCTTCGTATGTCAGAGGGGGACTCAGCAGGCCATTAGTGAATCAGTCTGTCATGGTTGGTGCTGGTGTGGTCACAGCTACCTGCTGCCCTCCTGGTGATCCCTGCCTATTGGCTGATGTCAGCCTTCCAGTAGCCCTGGCTTGGTTGGAAGTTGGTGGGTGGGTGGGTGTGGCATTCCTCGTGTGTGGCATACTGTGCCAGAGTCAGATGTTCTGGCACTCACTAGCATCCTACCCCAGAAGCTGAAAGTTAGGTGTTCCTTTTTCAGGGCACTTGGCAACTCTGGCAGACCGCAGGCCTGCAATCAGGGTGATGAGTCACTGCCACCCCACCGCGCGTGTCCCAGCAGTGTGCCAATTGTGGCGTGGATTGTCACGGTGCCCCTACAATCCCATCTCTGGTTCCGTCTCATTGGCAGTAGGTCACATGCTTGACAATGCCGCCGTGTGCTTCCTCTCTGGGGCCCAGCCAAATGATAACTTCTTTTGTGTCCCAGGCTCTCCTTCCTGCTCTGGAGTATTTCACATTGAGCGGAACATAGGTGATATAAAGCAGTAGTTGAGTTTACACATCTAGGACTCTGTGCTCCTCTCAGAGCATGAGTGGACTGATGCTGGGATGAATGTTATGTGGTCCCAGCAGCAGCCACTATCTGAGAGTGGCCCCACGATCCAGGCAGCAGGTCAGGCTGTTTGTTGCCACATTCAGCACGTGTGAATAGGTGTGCAGATGTTCTTCCCCCTCTGGGGATGGTCTCCTGTTTATCCTTGTGCAAATGTCTGGCTGAGTGAAGCCGAGACTGGTGGCTATCGGTGTGAGGAAGCGTAGCAGTACCAAGGAGCTCCTACTCATCCCCCATCATGGTCATGCCCCGTTATAGTCATTTTAAAGTGTGTGATATTCGATTCAATATTATTCATAATCATTTTAATGTGGATCATATTAATTTCAACATGTCTAAAGTAAGGTATGTGTCATTTCAACCTGTGTCATATTTTTAACAACTTAATTTCAAACTGTCATATATTTATTTTAACGTCTCATATTCATTTCCTTGAAGGTTATATACATTTCAATGCATCATATGCATTTCAATATGTCATATTTCTCTCAACGCATTATAGCCACTTCAGTAAATGTATTCTTGTTAATGCAAGCCATAGTAATTTAAGTGCTTACTATATTGTTGTCAGTGACGGCCAATTCATGTTAATACATTTTACAAATATTTTAGGATATGTTTTATTCAATTTACAATATGTGTTATTCATAGCATACACAAAGTAAAATATTCATTCTGATGATAATCATATTTGTTGTGCTATATAGTGTATTCTGCTGTGTATGATGCTGATATTGAAATATGTTATATTCATTCTGGGCTGGGTTATATTGTTTTTGTCATGTGCTATGTATTTTAGGATGTGTCATATTTGGAGAGGTATAGTTTTGACATGAACGTGTTCCCATAATATGATTTAAGTTATTTTCCTGCAACGTATAACAGAAAAAATTTATGTCAGAAAGACCACCTTGAATAGGGTGGACTTTCTAATGTACATTAACTAAACTTTCTTTAGTAAACAGGTAGGATTCCAACATCAGAGCTATCTGGTGCTCCGCTGCCAGAAACCTGGTAGTTCACCCACCTCTAAATGGGGCACAAACACTGAGTTAAACCAATGGCTCATATGTTGCTTTTGGGTGGATGCCTGCATTTGCCAAGCTATAGAAATCTCACACAGTATGGTTGTCATAAAACTGCCATTGAACATTCTGAGGTTGGTGACATCAGGTGAAAAATTCCTTTGCATATAGAAGTGTCTGAGATTAATGTCACTAAAACATACACACACAACAGATCTGTGCAATAAGATATTTAAATAAAAAATATAATGTTTCAGAAATACTTTACATTTCCTTTTTAATGTTCTGATCTACAGGGAAAGAAAAAAGAAGGTGGAAAAGTTAATAAACAATTGGGGACTGAACACTGAGAAATATATTACTTACTATACTGCAGGATAACATTTCGGTAAATCACTGCACATTATTACACAAATGTATACCAGTTTCCTGCACAAGTCAGTTGTTTAGATTGGCTTTGATAACTGCATGCAACCTAGAACATCCCAGAAGTCTCCTAATCACCTGCGAGGAATATCTGTGCCAATAATATAGTACTGCAGGTTTGTCAAAGACCTTCAGTTGATGGGCATGATTGCCTTTCCTCCACTCATTACAGACCTCTCGCAATAAGTCCCTCCTCCCAATCCCCTGAGTTAACTAATCCGTTCACTGAGTCCTATCAATGTAACTTAGGTGTTTGCATCTGAAATCAACTAGATCAAGTTGCTTTTCTGGAGTATGGCGGTCTCTGGAGTAAGACGGGCGATGGCATTCAGAGGTGTTTTATTACAGACAAGCTACTTCAAAGAAATACGGTCTTCATATATGGATGGTCCAGCACATGTAGTGTCCCGACTGATATGGACCCCAAGAAAATTTGAGAGAAAGGCTTCATATAAGGGTTCATAAAGAAATATAATGGGACCTTAGAGAAATTGTAACTGGGTCATCAAATGCTCAGTGCTTGGGAACTGTAGATGCAAAATTGAAGATACTGCATGTAGTCAACAGCTGTCTCACTCTCACTACACTAAGCACCAGGGAAAAGATGATGGGTGATGGACTTCCTGCATATGGTTTTGGGTGTCCTGGACAGGATAGAGGTGAAGAACATATATGCATATTATGCAGTCATTTGCTGGTGGATGAGCTTAATATTACATTCTTGAATTAAATATGGAATGTTCCATGCAATGAAGTCTGATTCTCAAGGGTAATTGAATAGGTGATTGTGTAAGCATGTCAACATGGAGCTTGGGTTGTGCACCCTTATTTTGCAAATCCTCTCTGCAGCTACAACTTCCTCCTGTTTTCGAACGAGGTCAAAGAACAGCATGATAATGCTTTGACATAGAAAGCAGTTGTCTAGTTAATGCTGTGTGAATACTGCACACATTAAAGGTGATTAAAACCCTCTTCTGATGCTCAGAATTCTAATGATATGAATATGATGGAAGTCTTGCTTTCTTAGCAGGAAGTTCACTCACTGATTTTTGGGTGCCTTAGACCAGACACTTTTGCCTCGTAAATATTTTCTTAACATACAAATATATTCAACACAATAAGACCTCACCATTATCACCCAAAATGAGTGCTTTACCCAGTAAAATTGCTGATACTAATGATTTGATCATCAATGTACAGGTGCTAAAAGCCGAGCTGTTATGCATGAGAATACATTGTTTTAAGGTAATAGAAAAGGGTTTATATGCACGAGAAATTAATTGAAACATTTATTGAAAAGAAGAAAGAAAAGGTTGACTGCGCTTGCAGAGACATAACTTTGGCAATTTCATTTAAATTAGTGAAATTTACAGAGAGAGTAACTTGGGTGTAGCTTTGAGACTTAACAGGGGGGTTGTTCCGGGGACCTGCATACGTCACACAATACATTCCCCAACAGATTCCCAATGTTTTCTAGCTTCATAATATGTTCTGAGCTCCCAGATGATTCTATTTGACATATTTAAGGCATTTGAGGAATGAAGACAACTATATCTTGTCAGGTGTATGACCAGTGTGCTCTCAACCCAGTTCTTCCCCATATACTAAAAACAGTAAGAAATAATTCCAGCTTTTTTTGCATTATAAATGTGGTAGGTGAATTGAGGATGAGGAAATCCTAGTCTAGGCTTTAGATGAGGCTTTTGCTTAACAATAGATTACAATTAAGGATGAAACAGAAATGATAAACCTTCTTTATTAATTTAATTAGCTTCATGATTAAAAAGCTATTTTCCCGAATGAAGGCTGGAATGGGCTTTGGATCAAATGATAAGTATGTACATTTTACCAAAACATAAGTTTGAATACAATTTGCTTAGTGACAAGGATATCCTAGACCTCTTGTTAATTAACCCTTAACTTCCTTGTTCTTTGGAAGAGGTAACTGGTACGTATTTTGAGTACATTTTCAAGATGGTACAGTATTTTAATATGCACAGAAACCCCCCCAAAATGGTAATGTCTTTTGTACTGTGTGAGGAAATGGGGTGCGTGATATGGCATGGTTGTGTGACCTCCCAGTGTAATACACTTGCAAACCCCTTTAGGACCCTGAAGTCCCATCTGCCAATCCTTCAGCTGAACTTCGGCTAGCGGTCGCCCTGAGCAGCAAGGCTTACACAAAGAAACAAGTACAAAGCATTTAAACAGCACCAAAACAATTGAAGACAAAATCGACTAGATACTACAGAAACTTGACACCAATTGAGAAAAATAGACTGTACTTTTATGCATTTTTACACACCATACATTCTTTACTTGTAATGTGATCACTTCGAGTCACTTTAGGTGACCAACTCCAGTCAGGGCACCCAGCAAGGTCCTCAGAAATAGTTATCTCACAGGTGAAACTTTGTAGGGCTTTATTATGGAAGTTGTCCTTATGAAAGGGATGAAGGATGCTGAAAATGCTCAAGGATGCTGTGGATGTGATGCAGTTGACGGAGGTCTTGCTGCATGTGCTCCTCGGTCCACAAAGGTGGTGAGGTGGTCCTGGTCACAAGGCTGCCATCTCTCAATGCCCTTTTGGGGCAGAGCTTCTAGTCACCCAGTATCGAGATCATAAGCCAATCCTTCCTGGTTTGATAACTCTTCTTCTGGAGGTCACAGCTGCACTCTGATGATACTCCCAAACTTAGCAAACTAGGGTGCAACTTTGTACATCAGGTCCTTTCTCCTGGTGCTGCACAGTGGTGGTTGGCAGTGGGTTGAAGACATTAGACTATCAACTTGCTCCAGCAGGCTTCTTCACCTGTTGCGTCCCTCAGGGGTGTAACAAAGGTCCCCGCAGCCCTACCGGTGGTGGGGGGGGAGGGGGCAAGCTCCAGGGGCCTCCTCAGCACACCACCTGGCCTGAGTGAGTCTGGAGGGAAACTCCCTCCATGTTCTGTGCAGGTTGAGGGCTCTTTCAGTTTCGTTACGCCAGTGGTGTCCCTGTGCTGCAAACAGGAGGCCAGTCAGCTGGCTTATGAGTCTCATGGCTTTGGCTGGGCTCTGGAGACAACTTCGCATTGAGCAGGAAACAGGAGGCACTGTCCTGTTCCTTTGCTAGCCACCAGGTGGAGCAGGTGCAGTCCATGATAGTGCAGCCTCTTTTTGCCAGTTCCACAGTGCAGCAGGGCATTCCTTCCTCTGTCCTTATTCCAGTCCAGTTGAGAGCTGAGTTCTGGGTGCAAGGGTTGGCCTATTTATGCTCAGAAAATGCCCACAGGGTAGTATGTGATTGGTAGCCAATGGATTACCAGGTTCCCTCCCTCCTGATGACTACTTACTGGGAAGTGTGGCACCCATCACAGGATTCATCAGTCTCCCCACTTCAAAGATGGCAGAACCCCTCTCTCGGCATCCAGAACTCTCTAGCCAAAACCAGAGGTATGACTACTAAGGGGGCAACACGCACCTGCAAAACCAGTTTGACACTGGCTTCACTGCCCCAACCATCGCACTCCTACTTCCAGCACCTATGTTATGTTATCTAATGAGCGGCTCATTCTGGGTACTCCTCTTCTTTCACTCATATATTGGCAGCAGTAGCAGCACTTAAATATTTTTGGGCAGACATGCTTTTTGTGTTCCAAGAGGGAGAGCCGTGTTGCAGAACGATCACAGGCAGCCAGTAGCCTTATGTGCGAGGCTGGCAGAAGGGGTGTCTTATAGCTGTTGAGTTGCGTGAACTAGGTTACTGGAGGCAGACACGAAGCAGGGGACAACATATGGAGAAAGTGCAGGGAGAGTTTTGTCCAGCTCTGAAATGCAGGGTAGATGCAACCTGTCCTATGGCACAGTTAAAGGTCTGTCACTTGTAGACTGTGTATGTATTTCATCAGCGACACCTCCTGATAAGGTGTCTCGGGAATTCAGTGTGCTGGAACGGAAAAGTCCTCTGTTTGGTCACGGAGTGTACCCACGCCATGTGTGCCAAACTGTACTGTTGTCTGTATTCTTAATACTCATTTGTTTGTCATAGGCAAGCACGGATCATGTGTGTGTGCCATGACATAGGCATGTTTCATGGATTGCGGTCTTCTTGGATCGGCAGAAAGTCCAAAGCACTACCCTCATAGTGGTGGATGGTTACCGCCTTCACCAGGAGTTATACAGCACAAGCGGGGTGGTGGCAGAATACCGTGTAGTGATCAGTAGTAGTGAACATGACCTTTTTACCCTGTGTCACTAGATTGAGGCCTACAGGTGCATTCACCTTTTTAAAAGTTCTCCTGCTGTATGCTCAACTCAGCCTTGACCTATGTTAGGTAGGTGTGGAGTGCTACATTGTGCAGGACAGTGACTCTCCGTTGGTTGTATGTGGCAGTAAAAGGATGGTGCAGTACTGCTCAGCATGTGTGTGGTAAGTACATGTGTTGGGTGTATCTATGCCTGAGATAAATACATTTCATGACAGATGTTGTGATGTGCAGCGCGTTTGCAGGGACAGCATGTGCTGGGTTTCTGTGTGCTTGCGTGAAGTACAGTACATGAAGGGTGAATACTTGGGTGGCTCACACATAGTGAGAGTGTGTGCTGGCAGTGCATGTGTTTTGAAATAACACTCCCTGGTTAAAGATAGAAAAGGTTCAGTCCTGAACAGTGCATGCAATTTGAGTGTGTGTGCTGAAGGCATTTGTATTAGTGAGAGCATGAAGGTATTAGTGCTGAACAGAAAGTGAGCCATGAAAGTACAGAGTGAGGGTGCATGCAATGGTACGTTGTTTGGAGGACCCAGGGTTCCATTTTGGGAAGCCCAGGCCTGCCTGGCGAGTTCACGAGGAGGGTAGGAATCCCCCAGACAGATTTGTAGATTGCTGCATTCCTGTGAGCTTGGTGGGGACACAGTGGAGGGAAAGAAGAGACTCCCCTTACATCCAAAAGACTGCACTTTGTTGTTTCAGTATTAAATCACTAGGAAGGGGCCTGGGGACATCTCAGGAAGGTAGATAGGGATGATAAGAGAATCATAAAGAGTAGGGCATTGGGTCTGGACTTAACCCTTTGATGCACACATCATTGTGGCTGGCATCCAGGTGTAAACTCTGGTCACTCCCATGAATTATGTTGTGGACAGTCAGCTTCGGAGTCGACCTTGCTGTGACACACCTTTTTCATGTAAGAAGATGAAAAGGAGAAGTGCCCACCTTCAAAAGAAGCAGCACTGCAACATAAAAGTTCAAACATCTGGACCCAAAATGACATATGGTGTCTGGAAAAGGGCTATAAGAAGGGGAGGCTGAGTCACCGAACATTTGACATCTGCCAAGCAGCCGGACAGGCTTGTGTGAGGAGGGGAAGCCCTGTAAGACTTTTGCCTGTAATCAGGATTGGGTGCCAAGGCCTGCTAATCTCCCTGCTGGGTGGGGAGACATCACCCAGGGAAACACCTGCCCTGGAGCTTGGAGTGCCATCACCTGTTGCTTCCCAAGACCAGGGTGCCCTGCAAGGAAGAGGAAAATGTTGGAGGGAGCGAGGGCCAGTGGAGAGCCCTTCTGAGAGTAGTCCCGGAGCAAAGTGTGAGGAGAGGGGATACACACTGACCGGGTCGCCGCCTTTGTGCAGGAACAGACGATGACCCACATATGCAGGGAAAGGACCACTGCAATCTCATCCGTGTTAAGCGAGCCACGTGGGAAGCACCAGACCCACACCATGCCACCACTGTGACCCCGTATGGCAGAAAAGGCCATAGTGAACTTAATTGGGCTGGAGCGTGAGAGTTTTGTCTGCTGAGTTTGCAATGACAGTGAACCATCCCATATGCTGCAGCCAAGTGTTTGGATTGTAGACTGGAGAAGAGGATTACTGCCCTGGCCTGCTGGCCTTGCTTGCCAGCTGCACCTGATTGTGTCCCTTAGGAATGCGGGATGCAGCTGAGGATGTTGCACACTCGTTGGACCTGCATTCTGGAGCTGAAGAATTGCCCCTCACCCTTTGCTAGTGGAAGAGCAAGTTATCTTTTGTGTCTGCTGAGTGGGAGCCTTTCCTGTCACTTGAAACAGACCAGCAAAAGTGCTTGACAAGAAGAGCCAGGGCCACCGGGTACTGCAGCAGCCTTTGATAGTGGCCCATACCGGATCCAGACTTGGGGGCGGACGAAGAGAGGGGCCTTGCTGCACTGCCAAACACTGCCATACTGCTGGAGCTGGAAAGACTGAAACCAGGCATTTGTGGTCTTGGGGGATTCAGATGCTCAAGGTGCTGTGGCACTGTAGACACTTTTGACTGAAATCCTGAAGAGTTGAAAGGGAACTCTTGAGTGCGGCCTAAGAGTTTGCATTTCCGGATATGGCCACCAGTAAGTGGGGAATAACCCCCAACATGTTATACGAAGGAGGGTACGACAGGGATTTGCCTGACAACTACTACAAGGAGGACTGTGTTGTTGTGTTTGAATATTGTATACCTTTTCATGTGTATAGTTAGAAATAAAATACCATTTTTTCATACATAAACAAGTATTTGATGAAACATTTATTTATTGTTCGTACTGTCTGCACTTTGAGTTATGACTCATGTTCACTGAACTGTATTAACATCCCTTATCCCCATGAGGGTCCTTGACTGGTCGACCACACCTACCACTGAGAGTCAAGTGCAGAGGGGGTGCTTTTCCCAGTTGAGTGGGATCCATAATAGGTTGGCCCCAAGGACATCAGGAGTAAAAAGCCTCAACCTCACACTGAACCTAATAAAGGAGGAAGCCAATTGATGGCTATTGCTCTGTGTTGCTATTTTAAATTGTTTTACATTTCGATTATATTGTTGTGGAATATGTTGTAAAAGTCAGTTTATACAAAGTTGCTATGTCAGAAGCGGCTGGCTCTCACAATGAATTGCCTCATTCAATTTCATGGGGCACTGGGCAGCCACTGTGTGCTTTGAATCTTTAGGTTAAATCATTCTGCACGTTTTTTCTGGCTCTGTAGCACTTTGGTAGTCTTAAGGTGTCTTAAAGGTTTTGTAAGTGACCGGATGTGGTTTGGGTTTGTTGTGTTTGGTTGCTTTCTTCATCCTCACCTTTTGAATGAGTTATTTTGTAACCTGTTATGACTCTTCCTTCTCACCCTTGTTAGGGCCACTTTTTGGCTATAGTATGGTAGTTATTCTTACTTATGCATACCAACTCTTTCTGCCGCTTACAAACTTGCCTTTCATTGAAATACATTTTAGGACTCTTAGCAGCGCATGTTTGCTAGATTTGTGTTGCCTCTCACCCCGTTGTCATGTTTGCCTCCACCCACCATAAAAAAATGAAGTGCTATGACAAAGACACACCACTGGTCCCATCAGAGCACTTTTCATATACCTTCTCCCCTCCGGTCTTCCATGCTGTGTTGCTTTCCTAGCCCCACCCGTGTTGTGTTGCTTGTCCCGCCCAGTCTGCCAGACAAAAAAGCGCTATGACGCGGCCAGTGCTGGTCATGTTACAGAACGTTTTGCCATGACTATCACCCATGCAGAACAGCAGCCAGGCTGCTATACAATATGACTAAAAGAATTTGACAAAGTCAATAGCTCTGGCACTGCCGAGGCCTATTGGCTTTGCCAGTGCTTGTTTCATCTGCAGTGACCCCCTGAGTCTCGATGCCCATGCTTGTCTCTAAACTAAGGATTTGAACTTCTTTCTTGTTTGAGTGCTTGCATAAGAACCCCATACCGTTTGCCACTGTTGGTATTTTTCAGCTACAGTTGGTTTCTTCTCTTGACTGTACTCTGTGTCATGTTTTTTCATGGAAAGTGTTATTCATTTCAGTTATTTTTTTTCTTTAATGAAAATGTAAATGCAATTGCTAAGTGTTCTAGCCCACAATTCTTGTGCGTTGACTTGTTTCTGCTATAGAAAGAGCAACACTTACTGCACTGTTGTTCCTCAAGAAGTTGCTGCTCCTGAAAAATAAAAGAGAATCTTGTTGCGCTTAAATATCCTGGACAGCAGCAGGAAAGGGCTTTGAAGGGCACTCACAGCATGAATGTTCTACTACACGTGAGTGCAACAGCAGCAAACATGCAGGCACAATACCTAAAACGCAGAGAGAAAGAACCAGAATGGTGCAGAAGAGAGTAGATATAGCCACATTTATCATAAGTCCCTTGAACATGGGTTGGCTCAAAGTTATACAAGTCTAGTACCACAATGCAATGGGAGGTAACATTGTTCGGTGAGCTACGGATGCTTAGAAGTTTTTCTTTGCTTTTCCATGCACGTTAAATTCTGAGATACTAAAATTAAAATGTGACAATTTACAATCAATGCCTAGTAACTCACAGCTATACATTGGATGTGGGTAGATGAAGAGACAAGGCTATGATTTGCAATGTTACTATTGTCTTACTGAAATATATATATTTATTTTCTGATATTACAGGTAGTGACACATTACACTTAAGCATTAGCAACTATCTTGATGAATGTGACTCAAAACCTCTCAGGTTCAACAACAGGTAGCCAGGTTTCTATATTCTTTTGGATGTATGCCAAAACGTACGAACCCTCTCATCCCTCACCCCCGCACTCCCAGATACACACACACCTATGTTAAACCACCAAATGATGCATTATATAGAGCAACTGTATATTTATTAGTTGGCATCTAAGCAGTTGCGGAGTCTGTAGTGGGTCCAGAGGATGGATCTGCCTTCAGAGTTCCAGGTGAATGTCCTTGATGTTCCTTGGAGCCTAGAGGCGCAACAGAGGGAGAAAGCAGCATGGTGAAAAGATGCAGAAAAGCTTAACAGAGCTCTTGGATTTGCTGCATCATCAACAATGGAGCTCGAAATTCTGGTTGCCTAGGGACCGCCGATGCAACCGGCTTTGAAGGAGACTGAGGCCCTCATTTTGACTCTGGCAGATGGAAAAGCCCGTCCTCCGAAGTCCCGCGGTCAGGTCACCACCAGTACTGTGACCTTCCCGCTGCCCCTATTACGAGTTTCCCACTGGATCAGCAGGCGGAAACTGAGTTTCCGCCTGCTAGCCCAGCAGGAAACAGCCCAGAACATTGACGCAGCTCATAATTGAGCCAGCTGCAATGTTGCTGCGCATAGGGTGCACCAACACCCATCGCGCTTTTCACTGTCTGCGAAAAGCGCAATGGGGCTGGCCATGGGAGCCCCTGCACTGCCCATGCCAAGTGCATGGGAAGTGCGGGGCCCCTGCACCCAGTCTCTGCCAGCATTTACATGGCAGTGCAACCTCCATGTAAATGCCGGTGGGGAGAGGGGTCGTAATCCCCAGGGCAGCACTGCCCTGGCGGATTGAGACCGCCGGTACCGCCAGACCATCTGCTGGTGGTAACATGGCGGGGCCAGCAGTCCGACCGTGGCACGTTCGCCACGTTCGTAATGTGGAGGCCGGATCACCACATTGGTGCCGGTCCGACCACCACCACGACCCTGGCAGTGTTAAGAGTGGGAGTGAGTCCGGAAGTCACACTGACCCCTTTGCATACTCTCTGGAGTTTGAGAGTGGAGGGAAGGGGTCAAATTTGGCTCAAACGTCTTATTTTTCTTCAATTTATGCCAATCCTTCAACTGCGATAATGATCTGCCACAGGAATGGCCTCAGAAAAGGAAAAGGACCTTCCTTTCAACGTCAACTAGTCATGGGATGGAGACTTCTGGCGCCTGGCAACAGAGAGGTCCACCTTATGGTCCCAGATGGCTTTAGAATTCATCTAGTCGCAGTCACTGTAAGCCTTTGAGTCTTGCTCCAATCTCACAAACCACAGCCAAGCCAAATGGGGTTCATTCACGGAGATTTGCTTGCAACAGTCCCTAAAAGGTATAAATCATTTAGTCTTGGGAGGTGAAATTTTCCTTTGCGCCATGGATTTTCTCATACAATTTCTGAAGTAATACTCTTGTGAAGAGACAAGGGGTAGCTTCGGATCCACGTATGGTGGTGCGGAGACAAAGGAACTGACATTAATGTGCATGAGTGGGAATTTACAGATGCAGTCTGACTCCTGGGGAATTTTCAAAAGGTGAGGAATCTGCAGTTAGAAATATCGATCATAAAGAAATATCATCATGCCTGAGTGCTCCACATGTCACTTCCAGAGTAGAACAACGTTGGTGCTGAGTCACCTGACACTATCTATGGGTGCTCTGGAGTACTCTGTTGAAATTTCCAGACCCAGCCTGAAGCTTGGGGAATATTCAAAAGGTGAGGAATCTGCAGTGAGATGTACATATCAGAAATTCAGAGTTTATGAATATCAATGAAGATATCATAAATGATGCAGTCTTTCTGTTAAATTGTAGCTCGGCAAACATAAACAATTAATAACTAGAAGGATTTGTAATGAGACAAATACTCCATTTGTGTGTCTTTCACTGAAAAAGTTTTGTCGTATTTGTTTTAAATCTCTCTCTCTATATGCTTTTCCTCTTGTTTTATGTTGAGCTCCATGATCAAACTTATTTCTTGAAGCAAATATACTTGTCATTTACCTTTCATCTCACACATATATGTACTTAGATAATTTACGTATTTAACATATGACCTAGATTTGATTCTGATTGGTAAGGCCATGCAGGTTATTATATGGTTATTTGGTGATTGATATTTTTCATTCATTCTTCGGTTTTGACAGATCTACCATGATAGGAGACTGAGGCTCAGATTAACAAATGGTTGACTATATGCAGAACAGCAAGTAAAACTGCTGTGCTGCATCAACTGTATCCAGCAAAGCTGAACCATATTTCCAAAGAGATGGCAAGGTTCGGTTCTCTCATTGTGCAGATGCACTTTGGGCTGCCTAGCCTCAACATAGGCACCCTTGCACCAAGGTGTTGCTGTGCGGTCAGCATAGTTTTTGTGCCGGAAGGAGTACCTTCCGGCACAAAAACTTCCCTTTGAGACTGTTTCCTCTATGTAGAATGCAGCACACATGCAAAGAAGAAAATTGAAGAGAAATACAAATATTTTTGGTTGCTATGCCAGTCTCAGGTTGGTGCAGGATATGGTGCAACTCCATGTCTACAGGTTTTTGTAGTTATGGACTTGCATCAAAACCCACAGGTGGATGCACTAGAACGGCTATGCACCACTCAGGGAACAGATCATAAAAATATCATGTGGACAGAATATCATGTCAAAAATATCAATGACCAAAATATTGAGGGCCATATTTATACTCCGTTTGCGCCGAAATTGCGTCGTTTTTTTTGACGCAATTTCGACGCAAAACTAACGCCAACTAACGCCATATTTATACTATGGCGTTAGAGGCGAATAGCGCCAAAGTTCCCGGAATGTGCGTCATTTTTTAGCGTGAACCCCTTCCTTGCGTTAATGATATGCAAGGGAGGCGTTCCCGTCTAAAAAATGACTCCCAGGCCTTTACGTGGTATTTATACTCCCGGGCAAAAGAGACGCCCGGGAGTTGGCGTGGCTAAAAACGGCGCATTTGCGCCACTTTTTAACGCCTGCTCAGGGCAGGCGTTAAGGGGCCTGTGGGCTCAAAATGAGCCCACAGGTGCCCTCCCATGCCCCCAGGGACCCCCCCTGCCACCCTTGCCCACCCCAGGAGGACCCCCAAGGATGGAGGGACCCACCCCAGGGACATTCAGGTAAGTTCAGGTAAGTATAATTTTTTATTTTTTATATTTTATTTTGGTGGCATAGGGGGGCCTTATTTGTGCCCCCCTACATGCCACTATGCCCAATGACCATGCCCAGGGGACAGAAGTCCCCTGGGCATGGCCATTGGGCAAGGGGGCATGACTCCTATCTTTACAATGATAGGAGTCATGTTGATGGGGGATGGGCGTCGTTAAAAAATGGCGCAAGTCGGGTTAAGACGATTTTTTCGACGTAACCTGACTTGCCCCATTTTAAGACGCCCATGCGCCATTTTCCCCCTACGCCGGCGCTGTCTGGTCTACGTGGTTTTTTCCCACGCAAACCAGGCAGCGCCGGTCTGATTGCGCCGTCTAACGCCATTCCATAAATACGGCGCCCGCTTGGCGCTTCAGAATGGCGTTAGACGGCGCAAAACTTTTTGACGCTAAACTGCGTTAGCGCAGTTTAGCGTCAAAAAGTATAAATATGGGCCTGAGACGTTAAGTGCAAATAGGTAAGTACAGATTTACTATTCCTAACTCCACATCAACGTACCTTGATGATATATATATATATCGTCAAGGTATATACATGCGAAGTATGCATATTAAAACTTTGCTTACCCATAGAAACGTACCTTCACAACATTTTCGTCCTTGATATTCTTGACACAATATTTTTATTTCCGTTATTCTGTCTAAATACCCCAAGGATCACTTCCTTGTGCAAAGTAACGCAAGATGTTACTTTTTATTTCAAACCAATGGACTTTGCATTGGGTCGGCTTTGAAAGACGTAACACAAACTCTATCAAAACCATAGGTAAATCTGTGCCTTATTATCATTAGAGAGTTGTGTAGCAACATGGCGGAGATGTGATTTCTTATGGAGATGGGTCTAAAATGAAAAAAGGACGATTACAATAGAAGGGGTGAAGCAGACTTTATAATTTTTCTGACTACCATAAAAAGGAATGAGTGTTCTTCAGGAAGCTCTAACATAATGATTTAATGAACTCTTTATTGGGCGTATAAAGCAGAACTGTGAAAAGTGTAAAGGGTTTTAACTGTAGGATGGTGGCAAATACATGTTTACCATCTCCTGATACATCTGTATTATGGTTGGGTACTGACTAAAATATTTAGTTTTAATAAGAGTAATCTTACCAGTTTCTTTATCTTATCTTCTGCATTGGCTAAAATAGCCTTTTGCGCAGCCCTGGAAAACAAAACAATGCAAAGATCTCAGTAATAAAAATCAAGGTGAGCTGAGGCTGCAGAAACCAATCAGAGAGGCAACAATACAGAGGCACAATGTATGAAGAATGGCTACAGGGTAAATGAGGGTGGGATACAGAAAAAAATGAAAGAGGAATGAATGCAGAACTCAGGAGATCAATCGCTGCCAAGATGTTGGAGAAAATGTGTAAAATACAAGCTTGCACGTGATTAGCCGAGAGCGTAACACATGGATATTAGAAAAGGAGACTAAGAGGTGTATTAAAGCTGTATAATTTGAACAGAAATGCTGGTAGAGGACTGAACGAGAGTAGTGAAAGAAAGGGGCAGGGAAGTGATAAGTCAACAGACTGGATGTGTGGGAAGGGGAACATTTATTTTACAAACCTAGTGCCGACTGAAATATGAAATGCACATAGAGCCTGGCTTACTATAAATTGGAGCTGGCTATACTGCACTCGGCCTGGAAATTGCAGCGTTTACACAGCTATCTCCAATGGGAATAGCAGAGGTTTACTCTTGGTTAGTCCTGGAACTGGTACACACACTCAATTTTATTAAAAGACAGGAGGGTCATAATAATACTTACTGTTTATTATTACAGCTCTTAAACATACTACAATACCGACAATCCGACACACTCAGGCAGGAAGTGACACAAACACAAGTAATCAGCCCCACATATAAAGAGAGCCAATCACAAATGATTTCCTCTTTTCTTGCTGCTCAGAGTTCACATCTGTTACGGATTTAAGGGAAACAGTTTGCTACAGCACAGCTCTTGATGTATGCCAGCAAAGACTCCTCCCAGCAAAGTAGAGCAGGTTACTTTGGTGCGAGCGCTTTCAGGAAAGCGTCAGCTAGAGAGGTCCATTGTAGACTACGGCGGGGCTGGTTTTCAGTGCATTCAAATGGTTGCTTTCTTACTAGCGGGACTTGGAGAAGAAAGTGTTTCCATTTGTTACTTTTGTTGGTTTTATCTTCAATTGTTTTAAGTAGCACGCAGAATGCCGGGGCAAGCTTGCTGGAGGGAGCATTTGAAAGTGCTTTATAACATATAGGCCCTCATTATGACATTGGCAATGTCTTTCCGCCAACAAGCCACATGGGCGGATTGAACCCCGCCGGCCCTATTTTGAGTTCCCCGCTGGGCCGGCAGGCAGAAACTGTGTTGGAGCCGGTTGCAATGTAGCAGTGCAGCAGGTGCAGCAGCACCCATCGTGCATTCCACTGCCCGTAATTTGGGCAGTGGAATGCGTGACGTTGCTGTGCATGGGGGCCCCTGCACTGCCCATGCCAAGTGCAGGGGCCCCCCGAGTCCCCTGTTCCACCAGCCTTTCACCACCATGGACAGGCTGGCAGATGGGGACTCGTAATCCCCAGGGCAGCAGCCGTCGGGACCGCTAGGTTGCAGGCTGGCAGCAGCCTGGGGGTGCCGGCGGTTGGACCGTGGCAGCCCCGCCATGGTCATAATGTGGCGGTCTGACTGCCACCGTGACCTTAGCAGTCTGGTGACCGCTAGGGTCATAATGACCCCCATAGTGTAGGCAAGTGCTTATCTGTATGGATTGTTTGATGGCCTAGTTAGTGTTTGAAATGTGCAATTATTTTTTCAAGTGAAACAAACTACTGCCATATTTTGAATGGATGATACAACTGTGCATTTTTACAAAATTGTTTATAAAAACCTTATTTTTGATTTGTTTGAATTTTGAGGGGGGAGTTCAATTCTCCGAGTATTGGGTTATTAGCCAGTATGGATAAAGGTTGTAGAAAAAAACCCTGATAGAGACAATATTGAAACCTGAGAAGAGGTTTTTAAAAGCATCTGTGTCAAATTCAAAGGCAGTTTCTTTTTCGTTACAAAATTGTAGCCAATGACATTGGCAGTTCAGTTGAATCCGCAATAAGTAATTCCATGTCCATGTCCAGGGAGAAAAAGTTTCAAAAAGCAAACAGTTGGTAGAGTTTGATGATGGGTAAGAGAATGAGGCATTTGGTGGCGGTTCAGTTCTGCAGGGTTTCATGAACCAAGGGTCCTTTTGGTATGATTCTTCTATGAGTCTAAGTGATGGACAAAAACAAAAGGCCTTTTTCTGGCATAAGTAAAAAATTTATTGATGATTTATATTAGGGGTGGGCGATAAACTCCGCTCTGCTGGCAGAGTTTGCAGAGTTTTGGCAATGCAGTGGTTTGGTTTGGCAACGCGGAGTTGCGGCCAAGTTTTTTTCTTTAATTCTGGTAGAGTTTTTTCTCAAGCCCGGCTCACCAATGGTAAGTTGCCAGGTCAACTGGACAACTGGCGAGGACAACTGGCGAGATTTCCTCAATGCGGGTTGTCGCTGTCAGTTGCAACTATTTGGGTTGGGAAAGTTGCCGCTCGAGGAGAAAACCTACTCGAGTGGCAGTAAAACCAACTCGACCAGCAGCAGTGCCCTCTGGCTCGCCATTTGTTGCCTTTCATGCTGATTTCTCAGTGTGGAACAAGTTCCTGGTGCTAGAAATCAGCATGAAGTACTGATTTCCACCCTCTTGCAGAATTCTGCGCAATCTTGTGGAGTTTTTATGTAACTCGGCGGAATTCCACAGAGTGAAACTCAGCGAGTTCCACTCACTTCTAAAACTATCATGGCACATTTTGTGGCAATGATGGTTTAAATGTGGATAAAAAGATGTAGGTGGGTAAACCTCTGTTGATAGCATTGCATACAGTGGCTATTCCAACAGTTGATCCTATTTTGTTGCCACATACTAATTCAGTTGAGTGATTCCCTCCAACATTTTTAGAGGAGTCTGTAAAGGTTAGAATTAAAAGCCGTATTGACACAGCCAGTGGGGTAAAATGTGGGGGTAGTGTCTCGGAGCATCCCTGGATTTCTATTTCAGGCAAACTGACACTTACTCTGGAGCTGAATACAAAAGTAGTTTCTTTCCACTGTAGACAGGGCACAGATCCTAGGACGGCGTTGGAGAGAACCTATTAGATACTGTTAGTTCACTGATTGAAATATTCTGTGCCACAATACAGGGGATGAAATTGAGGCAATCTCCTGATCTGAAAATGATTTCAAAGTGGGCACAAAGGGCATTTTGCTTTTCAGGCAATCCAAATACAGACTTATCCAGTGAGAGGGGAGAAGGTCTTTTGTTATGATTAACTCTAAACTTGGGGAGCTGATAGACTCACACAAGACTCTTTTACTGATGAGTTCATCAAAGAAATTGGTTGTTATGTACAGGCATTTTCTTATCTAGACAAATTTAATGCCCTTCTCACAAAGGTTTAATTCAGGGCAGGCGGATGCAGGGGTAGCTTCACTGGCTGTTCATCTTTCTGCAGGCCCTACTACAGCTGCCAGGTCAGGTATTCCAGGCTGCTGCTATTGCAGCAGCGGAAAAGAGGAGGACTACTCAGCGTCTATGGCACCCAAACATGGGAACGATGAAACTAAGGAAAGAGTTATGTCCTTTCCCCTCACAAAAGCAGGGCGAACGATAGCACTTTTTGTACACAAATGTGAGAGTATTTTCAAAGATCCTTTGGCTCAGCAGAAAGTATGGGATGTCAGTAATGTTTCTGCTCTATTCCCTTTCATAGCAAACCTTCTCAGCCAATGAGGCTCTCTCATGAAGGAGTAGCTTCGATATCTCTGGCGGTCCAAGACCTTGTAGCCAAATGGTCAATAGAGGTATGCAGCGGACATCACAAGGGGTATGTCAGTAAAATATTTTTTGGTGTAAAAAAAACAAGTAACTCATATGAGTTATAAATCTGAGAGACCTCAACTAATCCATTTTTCTACCACCATTTCAAGATGGGGATGGTAATTTATTTGAGGGATATTCACCTGCAAGGGACAGGATGGTACGAGTGGATTTAAAGGATACTTATCTAACAGAGCCCACATTTCACAGCCAAGGAAGATATCTCAAATTGTGATGGCAAGAACAAATGTAGAGGTTGAACTCCCTTCCTTTTGGTCTTTCTTTTACCCATTGGTGCTCCACCAA